>NC_041381.1:343596354-343606276 GCF_002162155.2 Triticum dicoccoides
CGGCCCTAGGAGATGGGATCTCCTGAGGGGGCGGCGGCCAAGGGGGGAGCCTTGCCCCCCAAGGCAAGTGGAGGCGCCCCCTCCCCTAGGGTTCCCAACCCTAGGCACAGGGGGGCCAAGGGGGGGCGCACCAGCCCACCAGGGGTTGGTCCCCTCCCCACTTCAGCCCACGGGGCCCTCCGGGATAGGTGGCCCCACCCGGTGCACCCCCAGGACCCTTCCGATGGTCCCAGTACAATACCGGTGACCCCCGAAACTTTCCCGATGGCCGAAATGGCACTTCCTATATATAATTCTTCACCTCCGGACCATTCCGGAACTCCTCGTGACGTCCAGGATCTCATCCAGGACTCCAAACAACTTTTGGGTTACTGCATATTCATATCTCTACAACCCTAGCATCACCGAACCTTAAGTGTGTAGACCCTACGGGTTCGGGAGACATGCAGACATGACCAAGACGCCTCTCCGGTCAATAACCAATAGCGGGATCTGGATACCCATGTTGGCTCCCACATGCTCCTCGATGATCTCATCGGATGAACCACGATGTCGAGGATTCAATCAAATCCCGTATACAATTCCCTTTGTCAATCGGTACGTTACTTGCCCGACACTCGCTCGTCGGTATCCCAATACCTCGTTCAGTCTCATTACCGGCAAGTCACTTTACTCGTACCGTAATGCATGATCCCGTGACCAGACACTTGGTCACATTGAGCTCATTATGATGATGCATTATCGAGTGGGCCCAGAGATACCTCTCCATCATACGGAGTGACAAATCCCAGTCTCGATTCGTGCCAACCAAACAGACACTTTCGGAGATACCCGTAGTGCACCTTTATAGTCACCCAGTTACGTTGTGACGTTTGGCACACCCAAAGCACTCCTACGGTATCCGGGAGTTGCACAATCTCATGGTCTAAGGAAATGATACTTGACACTTGGAAAAGCTCTAGCTAAATGAACTACACGATATTTGAGCTATGCTTAGGATTGGGTCTTGTCCATTACATCATTCTCCTAATGATGTGATCCCGTTATCAACGACATCCAATGCCCATAGTCAGGAAACCATGACTATCTATTGATCAACGAGCTAGTCAACTAGAGGCTTAGTAGGGACATGTTGTGGTCTATGTATTCACACGTGTATTACGATTTCCGGATAATACAGTTATAGCATGAATAATGGACAATTATCATGAACAAAGAAATATAATAATAACCATTTATTATTGCCTTTCCAACAGTCTCCCACTTGCACTAGAGTCAATAATCTAGTTACATTGTGATGTATCGAACACCCATTGCATCCTGGTGTTGATCATGTTTTGCTCTAGGGAGAGGTTTATTCAACGGATCTGCTACATTCAGGTCCGTATGTACTTTACAAATATCTATGTCTCCATCTTGAACATTTTCACGGATGGAGTTGGAGCGACGCTTGATGTGCCTGGTCTTCTTGTGAAACCTAGGCTCCTTGGCAAGTGCAATAGCTCCAGTGTTGTCACAGAAGAGTGTAATCGGCCCCAACGCATTGGGTATGACTCCTAGGTCGGTGATGAACTCCTTCACCCAGATTGCTTCATGTGCTGCCTCTGAGGCTGCCATGTACTCCGCTTCACATGTGGATCCCGCCACGACGCTCTGCTTGCAACTACATCAGCTTACTGCCCCACCATTCAAAATATACACGTATCCGGTTTGTGACTTAGAGTCATCCAGATCTGTGTCGAAGCTAGCGTCGACGTAACCCTTTACGACGAGCTCTTCGTCACCTCCATATACGAGAAACATGTCCTTAGTCCTTTTCAGGTACTTAAGGATGTTCTTGACTGCTGTCCAGTGTTCCTTGCCGGGATTACTTTGGTACCTTCCTACCAAACTTACGTCAAGGTTTGTATCAGGTCTGGTACAGGTCATGGCATACATGATAGACCCTATGGCTGATGCATAGGAGATGACACTCATCTCTTCTTTATCTTCTGCCGTGGTCGGGCATTGAGCCGAGCTCAATTTCACACCTTGCAACACAGGCAAGAACCCCTTCTTGGACTGATCCATATTGAACTTCTTCAATGTCTTATCAAGGTATGTGCTTTGTGAAAGACCTATGAGGCGTCTCGATCTATCTCTATAGATTTTGATGCCTAATATGTAAGCAGCTTCTCCAAGGTCCTTCATTGAAAAACACTTATTCAAGTAGGCCTTTATGCTGTCCAAAAGTTCTATATCATTTCCCATCAAGAGTATGTCATCCACATATAATATGAGAAATGCTACAGAGCTCCCACTCACTTTCTTGTAAACGCAGACTTCTCCATAAGTCTGCATAAACTCAAACGCTTTAATCATCTCATTAAAGCGAATGTTCCAACTCCGAGATGCTTGCACCAGCCCATAGATGGAGCGCTGGAGCTTGCACACCTTGTTAGCATTTTTAGGGCCGACAAAACCTTCCGGGTGCATCATATACAGTTCTTCCTTAAGGTGACCATTAAGGAATGCCGTTTTGACGTCCATTTGCCATGTCTCATAATCATAGTATGCGGCAATTGCTAACATGATTCGGACGGACTTCAGCTTCGCTACGAGAGAGAATGTCTCATTGTAGTCAATCCCTTGAACTTGTCGATAACCCTTAGCGACAAGTTGAGCCTTATATATGGTGACATTACCATCCGCGTCCGTCTTCTTCTTAAAGATCCACTTGTTTTCTATTGCTCGCCGATCATTGGGCAAGTCTATCAAAGTCCACACTTTGTTTTCATACATGGATCCTATCTCGGATTGCATGGCTTCAAGTCATTTGTTGGAATCTGAGCCATTCATCGCTTCTTCATAGTTCGAAGGTTCACCGTTGTCTAACAACATGATTTCTAAGACAGGGTTGCTGTACCACTCTGGTGCGGAACGTGTCCTTGTGGACCTTCGAAGTTCAGTAAGAGCTTGATCCGAAGTATCTTGATCATCATCATTAACCTCCTCTCTTGTCGTTGCAGGCACCACAGGAACATCTTCCTGAGCTGCGCTACTCACCAGTTCAAGAGGCAGTACTTCATCAAGTTCCACTTTCCTCCCACTTAATTCTTTCGAGAGAAACTCTTTCTCCCGAAAGGACCCGTTCTTGGCAACAAAGATCTTGCCCTCGGATCTTAAGTAGAAAGTATACCCAATGGTTTCCTTAGGGTATCCTATGAAGACGCATTTTTCCGACTTGGGTTCGAGCTTCTCAGGTTGAAGTTTCTTGACATAAGCATCGCATCCCCAAACTTTTAGAAACGACAGCTTAGGTTTCTTCCCAAACCATAATTCATATAGTGTCGTCTCAACGGATTTAGACGGTGCCCTATTTAAAGTGAATGTAGCTGTCTCTAGAGCGTATCCCCAAAATGATAGCGGTAAATCGGTACATGACATCATAGATCGCACCATATCCAATAGAGCGCGATTGCAATGTTCGTACACACCATTTCACTGAGGTGTTCCAATCGGCGTGAGTTGTGAAACGATTCCACATTTCCTTAAGTGCGTACCAAATTCGTGACTTAAATATTCACCCCCACGATCTGATCGTAAGAACTTTATCTTTCTGTCACGTTGATTCTCTACCTCATTCTGAAATTCCTTGAACTTTTCAAAGGTCTCAGACTTGTGCTTCATCAAGCAGACATACCCATATCTACTCAAGTTATCAGTGAGAGTGAGAACATAATGATATCCTCCGCGAGCCTCGATGCTCATTGGACCGCACACAACAGTATGTATGATTTCCAATAAGTTGGTTGCTCGCTCCATTGTTCCGGAGAACGGAGTCTTGGTCATCTTGCCCATGAGGCATGGCTCGCATGTGTTAAAAGATTCATAATCTAGAGACTCTAAAAGTCCATCAGCATGGAGCTTCTTCATGCGCTTGACACCAATGTGACCAAGGCGGTAGTGCCACAAGTATGTGGGACTATCGTTATCAACTTTACATCTTTTAGTATTCACACTATGAATATGTGTAACATTACGCTCGAGATTCATTAAGAATAAACCATTCACCAGCGGGGCATGACCATAGAACATATCACTCATATAAATAGAACAACCATTATGCTCGGATTTAAATGAGTAGCCATCTCGAATTAAACGAGATCCTGATACAATGTTCATGCTCAAAGCTGGTACTAAATAACAATTATTGAGGTTCAAAACTAATCCCGTAGGTAAATGTGGAGAAAGCGTGCCGACAGCGATCACATCGACCTTGGAACCATTCCCGACGCGCATCGTCACCTCGTCCTTCGCCAGCCTCCTCTTATTCCGCAGCTCCTGCTTTGAGTTACGAATATGAGCAACCGCACCGGTATCAAATACCCAGGAGCTACTACGAGCACTGGTAAGGTACACATCAATTACATGTATATCACATATACCTTTGGTTTTGCTGGACTTCTTGTCCGCTAAGTACTTGGGGCAGATCCGCTTCCAGTGTCCGCTTCCCTTGCAATAAAAGCACTCAGTTTCAGGCTTGGGTCCATTACTTGACTTCTTCCCGGCAACTGGCTTACCGGGCGCGGCAACTCCCTTGCCGTCCATCTTGAAGTTCTTCTTACCCTTGCCTTTCTTGAACTTAGTGGTTTTATTCACCATCAAAACTTGATGTTCCTTTTTGATCTCCACCTCCACTGATTTCAGCATTGAATATACCTCAGGAATGGTCTTTTCCATCCCCTGCATATTGAAGTTCATCACAAAGCTCTTGTAGCTTGGTGGGAGCGACTGGAGGATTCTGTCGACCACCGCATCATCCGGGAGATTAACTCCCAGTTGAGATAAGCGGTTGTGCAACCCAGACATTTTGAGTATGTGCTCGCTAACAGAACCATTCTCCTCCATCTTACAACTGTAGAACTTGTCGTAGACTTCATATCTCTCGACCTGGGTGTGACCTTGAAAAAGCATTCTCAGCTCCTGGAACATCTCATATGCTCTGTGCTGCTCAAAACGCTTTTGGAGCCCCGGTTCTAAGCTGTAAAGCATGCCGCACTGAACCAGGGAGTAATCATCACTACGCGACTGCCAGGCGTTCATAATGTCTTGAGTTGCTGGGAAAATGGGTGCTTCACCTCGCGGTGCATCTAGGACATATGCTTTCTTGGCAGCTATGAGGATGATCCTCAAGTTCTTGACCCAGTCCGTATAGTTGTTGCCATCGTCTTTCAGCTTGGTTTTCTCTAGGAATGCGTTGAAGTTGAGGGCAACATTAGTGTGGACCATTTGATCTACAAGACATATTGCAAAGATTTTAGACTAAGTTCATGATAATTAAGTTCATCTAATCAAATAATGAACTCCCACTCAGATAGACATCCCTCTAGTCATCTAAGTGATCCATGATCCGAGTCAACTAGCCCGTGTCCGATCATCACGTGAGACGGACTAGTTATCATCGGTGAACATCTTCATGTTGATCGTATCTTCTATACGACTCATGTTCGACCTTTCGGTCTTCCGTGTTCCGAGGCCATGTTTGTACATGCTAGGCTCGTCAAGTTAACCGAAGTGTATTGCGTGTGTATATCTGGCTTACACCCGTTGTATTCGAACGTTAGGATCTATCACACCCGATCATCACGTGGTGCTTCGAAACAACAAACCTTCGCAACGGTGCACAGTTAGGCGGAACACTTTTCTTGAAATTAATATGAGGGATCATCTTATTTACTACCGTCGTTCTAAGTAAACAAGATGAAAAACATGATAAACATCACATGCAATCAAATAGTGACATGATATGGCCAATATCATATTGCTCCTTTGATCTCCATCTTTGGGGCGCCATGATCATCTTCATCACCGGCATGACACCATGATCTCCATCATCGTGTCTTCATGAAGTTGTCAAGCCAACGACTACTTCTACTTCTATGGCTAACGCGTTTAGCAATAAAGTAAAGTAGTTTACATGGCGTTCTTCAATGACACGCAGGTCATACATCACATATATCATTCATCACATCCTTTGGCCATATCACATCGGAAAAAAAACACTTGCTGCAAAAACAAGTTAGACGTCCTCTAATTGTTGTTGCAAGTTTTTACGTGGCTTCTATAGGTGATGTAGCAAGAACGTTTTCTTACCTACGTTAAAGCCACAACATGGTTGTCACGCCCAATATGTGACCCTATCCAAAAGGAACTCGAAGGTCCCACCAAGAATAGACCCGCATATTGAAACGCTTTTGCAAGGTGGATATCATTACATCAACATTACATAATAGATGGGGATACATACAAGAGGCATACAATGCCACACAAATACAACATCATCTTACATAAGAGCACCATCCGACTACGGATGAAACACAAACAGAAACTCAAACGACATCCACCCTGCTAGCCCAGGCTGCCGACCTGGAACCTATCCCCTGATCGAAGAAGAAGCAGAAGAAGAACTCCAAATAAGCAAACATCGCTCTCGCTTCAAGATCATCACATAACCTATACCTGCAACTGTTGTTGTAGTAATCTGTGAGCCACGAGGACTCAGCAATCCCATTACCATGGGTATCAAGACTAGCAAAGCTTAATGGGTAAGGAAGGGGTAAAGTGGTGAGGTTGCAGCAGCGACTAAGCATGTATGGTGGCTAACATACGCAAATGAGAGTGAGAAGAGGAACAAAGGAACGGTCGTCAACTAGTAATGATCAAGAAGTGATCCTGAGCTCCTAGTTACGTCAATCATAACACAGAAACCGTGTTCACTTCCCGGAGTCCGCCAAAAAAGACCATCACGGCTACACACGCGGTTGATGCGTTTTAATTCGGATCTAGTGTCAAGTTATCTACAACCGGACATTAACAAATTCCCATCTGCCACATAACTGCGGGCACGGCTTTCAAAAGATTATACCCTGCAGGGGTGTCCAAACTTAGCCCATGATAAGCTCTCGCGATCAACGAAGGATATTCCTTCTCCTAGGAAGACCCGATCAGTCTCGGAATCCCGGTTTACAAGACATTTCGACAATGGTAAAACAAGACCAGCAAAGCCGCCCGGATGTGCCGACAAATTCCGATAGGAGCTGCACATATCTCGTTCTCAGGGCACACCGGATTGTCCAAACTTCCGGTAGGCGAGCCCAGAGTTGCCCCTGGTGGCCACCGGCGGCTGACAGGTTGGACCAACACTCACGACGAGCACTGGCCCGGGGGGCGGTAAAAATTAGATGACCCTCGAGAGCGCGACTCCCAAGGGAAAAAAAGGGCTAGGTGAGGCAAATGGTAAAACCAAGGTTGGGTCTTGCTGCAGGAGTTTTCTTCAAAGCGAACTGTCAAGGGGGTCCCATAAATCACCCGACCACGTAAGGAACGCAAAATCCGGGAACATAACACCGGTATGACGAAAACTAGGGAGGCAAGAGTGGAACAAAACACCAGGAATAAGGCCGAGCCTTCCACCCTTTACCAAATATATAAATGCATTAAAAATATAAGAGATATTGTGATATCCCAACATAACCCTGTCCACCATGGAGCAATCTTCAACTTTACCTGCAACTAACAACACTATAAGAGGGGCTGAGCAAAGCGGTAACATAGCCAAAACAACGGTTTGCTAGGAAGGGTGTCAAAGGTTAGAGGTTCATGAAAATTTGGGGAGGCTTGAAAAACAAGTGATAGGAAGCGCAGCATAGCGATAGAACAAAGCAACTAGCATAGCAATGATAGTAGTGAGATCTAGGGTAGCGGTCATCTTGCCTGAAATCCCGCAAGGAAGAAGAACGAGTCCATGAAGAAGATGAAGCGACGAAGACGAACCAAGCGTAGACGAACGAATCCTCACGATCGCAACGAAACGGGAACTATCGAGAAGAAGCACACAACATGGTAAACACACCACACATGAACATGACATGATGCACAAACAAGTATGATGCATGAGAAAGTTAGATGAGGCTACTCATGGCAAGATATGATGCAAACAAGAACAACACATCAAGGCAAGTTTAAATGAGGCCAAAAACAACATATAACAATTCCGATAAGTCCTCATATGCAAATTTCGAAATTGGTCCAGAACTGAATAAACCTTCAGTTCAAGTTGTTAAACAGCAAGTTAAGATGCACCACGATGAGCTACATGAAATTCTAGTCAAGTTACATATAAAGTTCATTAGATTCGGAGCTACGGCCTAGAAGATATGAGCAAAACAAGTTAAGCATGGCATTGATGCAACACACATACAAACATCAAGAAAACACCTCAAAACAAGGATGCAACATGATAATATGAAACTTCATGCAAAATCAAGCAATTCTCATATAGAGCACACTCAAAACGGAGCAACGGTTCAACACATACACTATACAAGACATAACAACAATCTGCCCAAAACAGCAACTAGGCATATTGCAAGCATCAAAACAACAAGCTACATCATCTCAATGCAATAACAAAAGGCATGGGCATGAAGAACAGGTAAAGCATGACAAAACATGAACACTGAGCTAACTCCAGAAATCACTAAATCATGCTCAAAATGACATGGCAAGATTGCAAAGAATAACAGTTTCAGGCTTAGCAGAAATAACATCAGGTTGCAATGTTTAGAGCTATCAAACAACATGTTACAGGAACTTAACATGGCAAACAAAGGCATGGCATGAATCTACTAATATCATATAACAAAAGTCCCTTACTGACCATGAGCCAAAAAGGATCAGAAGATATGATGGCACCCATGTAAACATGGCAAAAGATATGACAGATTCATACATGGCAGAAACAACAATAAGTAGGCATGTTGGTGAGCTTGAACCACTCACCACAGAGCAATACATGGCATGGCAAGGCAACCAACATTAAGAAGACATGTTTATGAAGCTAAGCATGGCAAGAACAAGTTCATAGGGTGCATGGATCACTAACAAAGCTCATGGCAAAACTGAACTTAAAGTTAATAGGCTGATAGCAACATTATTTAGCAAGTTTGGAGCAAGATTACAACAAGTTACAGCAGGCTATAAATGCAACCAGGGGCATGAATGGATAGAGCAAGACATGTATAACAAAATATCCTTAGTGAACATCTCCAGATTATGCATAGAATGACTTGTAGCAGCAGGTTTACATAGCAACAAAATATAACAGAATTAGTCAGGAAAACAGCAACAGTAAGTACCCTAATTCACGAGCTCGATGCACTCGGTTCAAGACTCACAAAAATACATGGATACCACCACTGTAAAGATGGCATATCATAGTTCAAAACTCATGTAGAGCTCATGCTCATAGGATGCACACATCAAATGCAACAAAAATGACAAAACAGCAAGTTATAGCAGTTTCAGCAGATTAACATCATATAGCACTCTTGTGACGATGATTCAGGCATCAAGATGGACTCAAATGAACATGATGCAATTGAATGAAAGGAAGTACTCGTTGAGTCAAACAATTTGACCTATTACACGCACGAAACGGAGCAGTATGCATGGAGTTATGGCATGATGAACAGGGCAACATAATATGCAAATTTATAGGACAGCCGATTTTCAGAAAAAAATAGGACGCGCGTTGGATAGCTAAACGTCGCACAGGGCGGGGAAAAGAGGGCATCTCACCCATTGGGCTCGGCCCAGAAGGAAGGAGAGGCCGGCCTGGGCGGCATAGAGGTCGGGCTGGGCCGGTCGGTGAGGTGGCCGGCCCACAGGTGGGCACGGGCCCATAGGGCGCGAGCGGGGGGATGCGGATCGGGGCTCCTCCCGATCCCGTCAGACGGCGGCGGCGACGGGAGAAGTCGGCGGCGGCGAGCGGGCAGATCCGGCCGGCCGGTGCCGGATCTGGCACGGCGGCGGCAGGAACGGGGCCGGCGAAGGACGGGCGAGGCGGCGCGGAGCTCCTGGCGGCGGGGTCGGCGCGACG
>NC_041381.1:343606664-343611143 GCF_002162155.2 Triticum dicoccoides
CGCGCGGGCCAGCGGCGGCAGCGGATCGGTCCCGCGGGCCCGACTCGCGCCCGGCGGGCCTGGCGCGATGGTGGAACGGCGGAAGGGTGAGGTGGCGCGTTGCGGTTGGTTGGGGAGGCGGCGGAGGTGACATGTCAGCGCGTGATTCGTCGGGGTGAGGTGGAGGCTGGACGTGTCCGGCCGGGGTTGGACGTGTCCGGCGCCGCGAGGATGAAGATGGCTAGGGTTAGACCGGGATTTGGGGGAGATGCACATATTTATAGGTAGGGGGAGCTAGGAGAGTCCAAATGAGGCACGGTTTTCGCCCACACGATCGTGATCGAACGACCGAGAGCATGGAGGGGAGTTTGATGGGTTTTGGGCCACTTTGGAGGGCTGTTGGGCTGCAAGACGAAAGGGCTTTTACGGTTACCCGGTTAACCGTTGGAGTATCAAACGGACTCCAAATGGCACGAAACTTGACAGGCGGTCTACCAGTGCTATACCAAGGCCGCTTGGCAAACCTAGGCCCATTCCGAGAACGTTTAACACCCGCACACGAAAAGAGTCAAGAAGGGGACGCCGGGTGACATAAGAGTGCCAGATTGCAAAACGGACAATGGGGAAAATGCTCGGATGCATGAGACGAACATGAATGCAAAATGAGATGCACATGATGACATGATAAAATGCAACACGCAAGCAAACGACAAGGCGGCGAATAACTGGCGGACACCTGGCGCATCGAATCTGGGGCGTTACAACACTCCTCAACTAACAAGAGATCTCGTCCCGAGATCTTAGGACCGAGACGGAAGGGAAAAAGGGATAAGGTGAAACAGGAACTCAAGAGAGGAAACAAAGAATCGCGAGCACCCGAGAAGAAGAGAGGAACGACGAGAATGAGGAGAATCGAAAGATCACGGAATCAGATAGACTATGAAACCACTCCGATTAGACCGAGATAAGAAACTAACAAGATTAAAAGGATTTAGGCAGCACTCCGGCTGAAAATGGAATGATTAGAACACGAGCTTGAGAGGATGGAATGATACTTGATGAAGACATGACGCAAAACCTCCAGAAAGAATTGAAATAGTTGCATGAAAGGAAAGAAGAAGAGATGATATCATCTACCACAACTGAGTTTGAAAGCATCATTAGGAGGAACGATTGAACGAAGTTGTTGAGAAAATCAACAACGAAAGAATAAGCTTGTTGTGGACTTATTGAAAACATCTCAAAATTACGAGGTGATAATGTTGGGGAACGTTGAAGAAAATTAAAAATTTTCCTACGGTTTCACCAAGATCCATCTATGAGTTCATCTAAGCAACGAGTCAAGGGAGTGAGATTGCATCTACATACCACTTGTAGATCGCGTGCGGAAGCGTTCAAGGGAAGGGTGATGATGGAGTCGTACTCGCCGTGATTCAGATCACCGATGACCAAGTGCCGAACGGATAGCACCTCCGCGTTCAACACACGTACGGGACGGGAGACGTGTCCTCCTTCTTGATACAGCAAGGGGGAAGGAGAGTTTGATGATGATCCAGCAGCACGATGGCGTGGTGGAGGATGCAGCAGAACTCCGGCAGGGCTTCGCCAAGCTGCTGCGGGAGGCGGACGAGGTGTAGCAGGGGGAGGGAGGCACCAATGCACAGGGTGCGGCTGCCCTCCCCCCTTCCCTCCTTTATATAGGCCCCCAGGGGGGGCGCCGGCCCTGGGAGATCCAATCTCCCAAGGGGGGCGGCGGCCAGGGGGGTGGAGTGCCCCCAAGGCAAGTGGGGCGCCCCCCCCCCACCCTAGGGTTTCAACCCTAGGCGCAGGGGGTGGGCCAAGGGGGGTGCACCAGCCCACTATGGGCTGGTTCCCCTCCCCACTTCAGCCCTTGGGGCCCTCCGGGATGGGTGGCCCCACCCGGTGGACCCCCGGGACCCTTCCGGTGGTCCCGGTACAATACCGGGTGACCCCGAAACTTTCTCGATGGCTGAAACAACACTTCCTATATATAATTCTTTACCTCGGAACCATTCCGGAACACCTCGTGACGTCCGGGATCTCATCTGGGACTCCGAACAAAATTCGGTATGCTGCATACTCATATTCACACAACCTTAGCGTCACCGAACCTTAAGTGTGTAGACCCTATGGGTTCGGGAGACACGTAGACATGACCGAGACGACTCTCGGGCAATAACCAACAGCGGGATTTGGATACCCATGTTGGCTCCCACATGCTCCTCGATGATCTCATCGAATGAACCACGATGTCGAGGATTAAACAACCCCGTATTCAATTCCCTTTGTCAATCGGTACGTTACTTGCCCGAGACTCGATCGTCGGTATCCCAATACCTCGTTCAGTCTCGTTACCGGCAAGTCACTTTACTCATACCGTAATGCATGATCCCGTGACCAAACACTTGGTCACTTTGAGCTCATTATGATGATGCATTACCGAGTGGGCCCAGAGATACCTCTCCGTCATACGGAGTGACAAATCCCAGTCTCGATCCGTGTCAACCCAACAGACACTTTCAGAGATACCTGTAGTGCACCTTTATAGTCACCCAGTTACGTTGTGACGTTTGGTACACCCAAAGCACTCCTACGGTACCCGGGAGTTACACGATCTCATGGTCTAAGGAAAAGATACTTGACATTGGAAAAGCTCTAGCAAACGAACTACACGATCTTGTGCTATGCTTAGGATTGGGTCTTGTCCATCACATCATTCTCCTAATGATGTGATCCCGTTATCAACGACATCCAATGTCCATAGCTAGGAAACCATGACTATCTGTTGATCAACGAGCTAGTCAACTAGAGGCTTACTAGGGACATATTATGGTCTATGTATTCACACGTGTATTACGATTTCCGGATAATACACTTATGGCATGAATAAAGACAATTATCATGAACAAGGAAATATAATAATAATCCTTTTATTATTGCCTCTAGGGCATATTTCCAACAGATAACCGACCACAAACGGAAAAGATTGAATAGCTGAGAAGAACGAAGAAATGCAAAACTCCACTTCAAAATAAATACAGAGAATTAATTGCACTTCGAGACGCGAGAAGAAAAGATACTTGAACTCCATCAACAAAATCTTGATGAGCTCTTGAAGAACGAATTAAATTTTGACGAGCCACCGTGAAGAACTCCGGTAACAAAAGGATGATGAGATACAATTGAAGGATGGAAAGAATAAGGATTAAGTCTTGCTATGATTTATATGGAGGTTCTGACGAGATGGCCGAGGTAATTTGAACTCCGAAAAAGAAAAAATGAAAACACTTGGAACTAGAATTTATTCATCAAGAACAAACTCCGGAGAAAAGGGATTACTCACTTAGATGAAATAAGAATAAGATTTATTGTATGCTTATCCTTCATGAAATTAAATTGATGACAAGCAATGGATTTTGCAAACTACTTATTCTTCTTGAAAAGGATTGAGAGGAAATATAGCACAAAACTTGAGAAAGTCTTCATGAACCACTGGTAGGATTGGAAAGAACGAATGAATTAAAATGATAATGAAGGAAAAGGAATCTTGAGCGAACCACCATAAGAATTCGAAAATTGAATGATGAAAGAGAATGAATCACCGGGAAGAATTAGAAAAAAATCAATATGCTAGAGGGGATTTAGATGCAAAAGAACAAAGAGATCATGAGCTGATTAAAGAACACTTGAAGGAAGCACCGGGATAAATAGAGAACGATAACTGGGATGATGGCCTCCGGATGATCGAGAGAGAAAGCAACTCCTGAATGCTCCGGATGGATTAAAAGAATTTGCATGACCTGACACAATTTGATAGGATAACATCGGGCTAGCACCGCGAATCTTTGGGGAACGGACAAGATTTAGAGGAAAAACTCTTCTTCGGTCTTCAAATGGCGACGGAAAACAACACCAAAATTACTGAGATACTCCGGGAGAATGAAAAAGCGAAGAGGTTGAGCCAACAATGAAATGATTTGAAATCCATCTTGGAAAAGGCATGTGACTGATGGAATCCGTTCTTACGTCACACTTGAAAAGAATTAGGAATGGCTCCGGAATAATTAGAAGAGTCAGGTAAGATCTTGGGAAAAGACCTGTGGGTTAGGGCCCACTAAAGCGATAACACCGTTGAGAAGGATTGTTGAAGGGATAGATGATGCACCGGAACAATTGAAATATTTGAATGAGGTGACAACCTCGATATAATTGGAACACAGACGAATCTCCTGAGATGTCTTGAACTCCGGAATGATTGAATGGCGAGAGGCAAATGAGTAAGGAGAACACTTGATCCAAGGAAAAGAATGTGATCAACCCGAAAAACTTGAATTGAGTGCACCAGAAAAAGAAAGGGATGAAGAATGACGAACGAGACGAGAAATCACCGATTGAAATAATTGAGGGAAGACTGAATTGGCTCCGCACGAAAGAAATTGATGCTCGAAACAGACTCAAACTCCGGGAAGAAAAAGGGTG
>NC_041381.1:343611634-343615953 GCF_002162155.2 Triticum dicoccoides
GGGAGGGCGGGAAAAACAAAGGCAACTTGGAAGGGGGAACCGACGAATATCTTGAAGAGAAAAACACCGGCTGAAATGATTGAGGAGAGAATGCAAAGGCTTCACACGAGTAGGATGGATACTCGATTATGGACTCCGGATTCGAGAAGAAAAGGGGTGGGCGGGTGGGAAAAGAAAACAACAGAGGATTAAACTTGAAAACGATGAAGAGGCTCGAGTCAACTTGACGAGAAATGCACTGGATGAAAAGAGCTGAGAACCAACTGCATGAACCTAAAGAAAAATTTGAATGGGAAGAGGAGTAATACAAAACACCTACGTCAAGATTCCTCACCAGAGCGACGAAGAGGCAGAGGAGTAAAAATAATTCCTACTCTCCAATATAACTAGACTCCGAAAATAGTTTTCTTCTAGACTCAACAACGGCCAAACTACACGATCAATCAAGGGGGGCTCCTAAGGTCGGTCGAGGCTCTGATACCAACTTGTCACGCCCAATATGCAACCGTATCCAAAAGGAACTCGAAGGTCCCACCAAGGATAGACCCGCATATTGAAACGCTTTTGCAAGGTGGATATCATTACATCAACATTACATAATAGATGGGGATACATACAAGAGGCATACAATGCCACACAAATACAACATCATCTTACATAAGAGCACCATCCGACTACGGATGAAACACAAACAGAAACTCAAACGACATCCACCCTGCTAGCCCAGGCTGCCGACCTGGAACCTATCCCCTGATCGAAGAAGAAGCAGAAGAAGAACTCCAAACAAGCAAACATCACTCTCGCGTCAAGATCATCGCATAACATGTACCTGCAACTATTGTAGTAATCTGTGAGCCACGAGGACTCAGCAATCCCATTACCATGGGTATCAAGACTAGCAAAGCTTAATGGGTAAGGAAGGGGTAAAGTGGTGAGGTTGTAGCAATGACTAAGCATGTATGGTGGCTAACATATGCAAATGAGAGCGAGAAGAGGAACAAAGGAACGGTTGTCAACTAGTAATGATCAAGAAGTGATCCTGAGCTCCTACTTACGTCAATCATAACACAGAAACCGTGTTCACTTCCCGGACTCCGCCGAAAAGAGACCATCACGGCTACACACGCGGTCAATGCGTTTTAATTCGGATCTGGTGTCAAGTTATCTACAACCAGACATTAACAAATTCCCATCTGCCACATAACCGCGGGCACGTCTTTTGAAAGTTTATACCCTGCAGGGGTGTCCCAACTTAGCCCATGATAAGCTCTCGCGATCAACGAAGGATATTCCTTCTCCCAGGAAGACCCGATCATTCTCGGAATCCCGGTTTACAAGACATTTTGACAATGGTAAAACAAGACCAGCAAAGCCGCCCGGATGTGCCGACAAATCCCGATAGGAGCTGCACATATCTTGTTCTCAGGGCACACCGGATTGTACAAACTTCTGGTAGGCGAGCCCAGAGTTGCCCCTGGTGGCCACCGGCGGCTGACAGGTTGGACCAACACTCACGACGAGCAATGGCCCGGGGGGGTAAAAATAAGATGACCCTCGAGAGAGCGACTCCCAAGGGAAAAAAGGGCTAGGTGAGGCAAATGGTAAAACCAAGGTTGGGCCTTGCTGGAGGAGTTTTATTCAAAGCGAACTGTCAAGGGGTCCCATAAATCACTCGACCGCGTAAGGAAGACAAAATCCGGGAACATAACACCAGTATGACGGAAACTAGGGCGGCAACAGTGGAACAAAACACCAGGCATAAGGCCAAGCCTTCCAACCTTTACCAAATATATAGATGCATTAAAAATATAAGAGATATTGTGATATCCCAACATAACCCTGTCCACCATGGAGCAATCTTCAACTTCACCTGCAACTAACAACGCTATAAGAGGGGCTGAGCAAAGCGGTAACATAGCCAAAACAACGGTTTGCTAGGAAGGGTGTCAAAGGTTAGAGGTTCATGGCAATTTGGGGAGGCTTGAAGAACAAGTGATAGGATGCGCATCATAGCGATAGAACGAGGCAACTAGCATAGCAATGATAGTAGTGAGATCCACGGTAGCACTCATCTTGCTTGAAATCCCGCAAGGAAGAAGAACGAGTCCATGAAGATGATGAAGCGACGAAGACGAACCAAGCGTAGGCGAATGAATCCTCACGATCGGAACGAAATGGGAACTATCGAGAAGAAGCACACAACATGGTAAACACACCACACATGAACATGACATGATGCACAAACAAGTATGACGCATGAGAAAGCTAGATGAGGCTACTCATGGCAAGATATGATGCAAACAAGAACAACACATCAAGGCAAGTTTAAATGAGGCCGGAAACAACATATAACAATTCCAATAAGTCCTCATATGCAAATTTCGAAATTGGTCCAGAACTGAATAAACCTTAAGTTCAAGTTGTTAAACAGCAAGTTAATATGCACCACGATGAGCTACACGAAATTCTAGTCAAGTTACATATAAAGTTCATTAGATTCGGAGCTACGGCCTAGAAGATATGAGCAAAACAAGTTAAGCATGGCATTGATGCATCACACATACAAACATCAAGAAAACACCTCAAAACAAGGATGCAACATGATAATATGAAACTTCATGCAAAATCAAGCAATTTTCATATAGAGCACACTCAAAACGGAGCAACGGTTCAACACATACACTCTATACAAGACATAACAACAATCTGCCCAAAACAGCAACTAGGCATATTGCAAGCATCAAAACAACAAGCTACAGCATCTCAACGTAATAATAAAAGGCATGGGCATGAAGTACAGGTAAAGCATGACAAAACATGAACACTGAGCTAACTCCAGAAATCACTAAATCATGCTCAAAATGACATGGCAAGATTGCAAATAATAACAGTTTCAGGCTTAGCAGAAATAACATCAGGTTGCAATGTTTAGAGCTATCAAACAACATGTTACAGGAATTGAACATGGCAAACAAAGGCATGTCATGAATCTACTAATCTCATATAACAAATGTCCCTTACTGACCATAAGCCAAAAAGGATCAGAAGATATGATGGCACCCACGTAAACATGGCAAAAGATATCACAGATTCATGCATGGCAGAAACAACAATAAGTAGGCATGTTGGTGAGCCTGAACCACTCACCACAGAGCAATACATGGCATGTCAAGGCAACCAACAGTAAGAAGACATGTTTATGAAGCTAATCATGGCAAGAAAAAGTTCATAGGGTGCATGGATCACTAACAAAGCTCATGACAAAACTGAACTTAAAGTTAACAGGCTGACAGCAACATTATTTAGCAAGTTTGGAGCAAGATTACAACAAGTTACAGCAGGCTATAAATTCAACCAGGAGCACGAATAGAAAGAGCAAGACATGTATAACAAAACATCCTTAGTGAACATCTCCAGATTATGCATAGAATGACTTGTAGCAGCAGGTTTACATAGCAACAAAATATAACAGAATCAGTCAGGAAAACAGCAACAGTAAGTACC
Source organism: Triticum dicoccoides (assembly GCF_002162155.2). Classification (NCBI taxonomy): domain Eukaryota; kingdom Viridiplantae; phylum Streptophyta; class Magnoliopsida; order Poales; family Poaceae; genus Triticum; species Triticum dicoccoides. The sequence goes on from NC_041381.1 coordinate 343,615,139, forward strand.
CTACTTCACGAGCTCGATGCACTCAGTACAAGACTCACAAAAATACACGGATGGCACCACTGTAAAGATGGAATACCATATTTCAAAACTCATGTAGAGCTCATGCTCATAGGATGCACACATCAAATGCAACAAAAATGACAAAACAGCAAGTTATAACAGTTTCAGTAGATTAACATCATATAGCACTCTTGCGACGATGATTCAGGCATCAAGATGGACACAAATGAACAGAATGCAATGGAATGAAGTGAAGTAATCGTCGAGGCGAACAATTTGACATATTACACGCACAAAACGGAGCAGTATGCATGGAGTTATGGCATGATGAACAGGGCAACATAATATGCAAATTTATAGGACTTAGCCAATTTTCAAAAAAAAAACAGGACGCGCGTTGGATAGCTAAACGTCACACAGGGCGGGGAAAAGAGGGCATCTCACCCATTTGGCTCGGCCCAGAAGGAAGCAGAGGCCGTCCTGGGCAGCGGAGAGGTCGGGCTGGGCCGGTCGGTGAGGTGGCCGGTCCACAGGTGGGCGCGGGCCCACGGGGCGCGAGCGGGGGGACGCGGATCGGGGCTCCTCCCGATCCCGTCAGACGGCGGCGGCGAAGGGAGAAGTCGGCGGCGGCGAGCGGGCAGATCCCGCCGGACGGTGCCGGATCTGGCACGGCGGCGGCAGGAACGGGGCCGGCGAAGGACGGGCGAGGTGGCGCGGAGCTCCTGGCGGCGGGGTCGGCGTGATGGCGAGGGGGCGGCGCCGGCCGGAGCGGAGGCGGCGGCGCGCGCGGCGGAGGCGAGGCACACTCCGGCGAA
>NC_041381.1:343616430-343666326 GCF_002162155.2 Triticum dicoccoides
GAGGCGGAGGACGGCGGCGAGCGGGCGCCGGCGCAGGAGGCAGGGCGCGCGGGCCAGCGGCGGCGGTGGATCGGTCCCGCGGGCCCGACTCGGGCCCGGCGGGCCTGGTGCGATGGTGGAACGGCAGCGGGGTGAGGTGGCGCGTTGCGGTTGGTTGGGGAGGCGGCGGAGGTGACGTGTCAGCACGTGATTCGTCGGGGTGAGGTGGAGGCTGGACGTGTCCGGCGGCGCGAGGATGAAGATGGCTAGGGTTAGACGGGGATTTCGGGGGAGATGCACATATTTATAGGTAGGGGGAGCTAGGAGAGTCCAAATGAGGCACGGTTTTCGCCCACACGATCGTGATCGAACGACCGAGAGCATGGAGGGGAGTTTGCTGGGTTTTGGGCCACTTTGGAGGGGTGTTGGGCTGCAAGATGAAAGGGGCTTTTACCGTTACCCGGTTAACCGTTGGAGTATCAAACGGACTCCAAATGGCACGAAACTTGACAGGCGGTGTACCGGTGCTATACCAAGGCCGCTTGGCAAACCTCGGCCCATTCCGAGAACGTTTAACACTCGCACACAAAAAGAGTCAAGAAGGGGACGCTGGTTATCGGTGTCAAAACCGGCGGATCTCAGGTAGGGGGTCCCGAACTGTGCGTCTAGGCGGATGGTAACAGGAGACAAGGGACACGATGTTTTACCCAGGTTCGGGCCCTCTTGATGGAGGTAAAACCCTACGTCCTGCTTGATTAATATTGATGATATGGGTAGTACAAGAGTGGATCTACCACGAGATCAAGGAGGCTAAACCCTAGAGCTAGCCTATGGTATGATTGTTGTAATGTATGTTATGTCCTACGGACTAAAGCCCCCGGTTTATATAGACACCGGAGAAGGCTAGGGTTACACAGAGTCGGTTACAATGGTAGGAGATCTACATATCCGTATCGCCAAGCTTGCCTTCCACGCCAAGGAAAGTCCCATCCGAACACGGGACGGAGTCTTCAATCTTGTATCTTCGTAGTCTTGGAGTCCGGTGGACGATGATAGTCCGGCTGTCCGGACACCCCCTAGTCCAGCACTCCCTCAGTAGCCCCTAAACCAGGCTTCAATGACGATAAGTCCGGCGCGCATAATGTTCGGCATTGCAAGGCGGGTTCCTCCTTTGAATAATCCAGAGAAGATCATGAACACCAGGATAGTGTCCGGCTCTGCAAAATAAATTCCACATTCCACCGTAGAGAGAATAAATTGTCCACAAGTCCAATCTGCTGACGTATTTTGCGGCATGTCGTCACGCCACTACCAAGCCTTTACTTGAATCGTTTTTTATTATACCACCTCACCACGTTTAGCGAAGCGGTTTCCTTGGCACGTCTTGTCGAAGCAGAGATCGTGTTCCCCTTATTCCGGGATTCTCATCAATACGAGCGTGGGTAACCCAACCGTGCCCGTCGCCATGTCTCCTCTATCGAAGGTGAATCCCGAACGGTCACGGAGACAGCTCTTGGTATTTTCCCCCTTTATAAGAGGACCAAGGCTCGTTTCTTTTCTTCAATCTTCCATCGAATCCTCTCCTTGCTCCAAGTTCCAACACCCAGAGCCCTAGATTCGAGCGCTTCGGACCTTCAACAATGTCCGGCTCCGACCTTCAGGGTCGGTGGATGCCCTCCTCCGTCACGGAGGAGGACGTGCTAAAGCTGCGTGAGGCCAAGTACCTGTCTTACGAGATTTCGCATAGGCTGCCCATACAGGGGCAGGCCGTGCCCACTCCTGAGCCCGGTGAGTACGTCATCTTCGTATCCCACCTCCGTCGGGGTTTAGGCTTCCCGACGGACCCCTTCATGAGAGGGCTCATGTTCTACTACGGGCTGGATTTTCACGACTTGGCTCCGGAGTCCATCCTCCATATCTCCGCATTCATTATCGTCTGCGAAGCCTTCCTCCGCGTCACCCCCCACTTCGGCCTGTGGCTGAAGACCTTCAATGTGGAGCCGAAGATGATCGAGGGGCGTCAAGCGGAGTGCGGCGGGGCGGCCATAAGCAGAAGGGCCGATGCCCCGTGGCCCGAGGGCTCCTTCCAAGAGGAGCTCGGCTTGTGGCAGCAGGAGTGGTTCTATATCACCGCTCCGAAGGGCAGCAAGCAAAAGTCGCCGCCTTCATTCCGCCCGGGATCTCCACGCCGGCTGATGTCGTGGGTCAACCAAGGGCTCAATTGGGGACCGTCCGAAGACGTGCCCTTATTGCAGGGCCGGATTCGAGACCTCCAAGCGAGGGAGATCAATCTGGTTGTGGTGATGCAGGTTATGCTAATCAGGCGTCTTCTGCCCTGCAAACGCCGTCCTCTCCGGTTATGGGAGTTCAATACGGAGGGACCACGAATTCTCCAACACTTCATGGGTACGACACCCGTGGAGATGTACAAGTTGTTCTTCGGACCGCAGCTGGCGTGTCTGGAATTGACCGAGGACGCAGGCCTAAGCTGCAATCGCCCGGATACTCAGGTAAGTAGCTCAGAGTCCGGATGTTCTGTTTATTTGCTTTTCTAAAATTCGCCTCCTGACCCATTACTCTTCATCAGGAGTGGGTAGCGCGATCGAAGCTGATAAGGTGTCCGGGCCCCCTCCCAGAGACCGCACCGGAGCCCGTGCTGGTCAGAATGTTGGAGGTCGCACCCGTAGAAGGAGGCGATGGGGAAAATAGAAGAGCTATCACCTCGCCCAAGGGGGCGCTTGAAGAGGGGGGGATCGAAAAATCCCTCCTTCCAAGGGGAGAAGAGGACCGCCTCCGAAGATCCGGAGGCCAAAGCCCCTAAGCGGGGGAAGAAATCTTCACCGGGGGGTCCTACGTCCGGGGAGAACCCGGACGTACAATCGTCTCTAAAGGATCAGCCCTCCAGCGAGCCGTGAGTAGGAAAAGGGGAGTCCATTAATAAGAAAATACCCCTATTTGTGCTTCTGTGGATAACCGAAATTTTTGCCTTACAGTTCGGATCTGCGGACTTCTCAGATGAGTTCGTCTTCGGGGGATCTTCGTCCGGAGATGATGGAGAGCGAAACGCCTCCATCTGCTGCACCGTCGGACAGGGCAGATGAGCCTGAAGTATCGTCACGGAGGGTATCCCAGAGCCCGGTGGAGCTGGAGAGTTCGGCGCCGACTAGTGTCCGGCCGGGGGAGCTGAAGAGTCTGCTTGAGAGGGCGTCCATCTCGGAAGATCACCATGCTTTGATGAGTATGGTGATTGGAAGGATTTCGTCCGCCGAAAGCGGATTGCATAATGCCGTCAGGAGTTTGCTGGCGGGATTTGAGGTACGCAAGAACGACACACCTTTTTGATAGTTTTGCACATAGAAGTGCGCCCTGTATAGATAGTAGCCCCTAAGACTCGGTAGGTTGTCGAAAGCGACAGCGTGCCGAGGATCAAAATCGCAGGTATTGAATGTCGCCCTTCCTATGCAGGTGGCAAATAGTCCGGGGGCTAGCCGGACTAGTGGAGTTGTCGAGTTAATGCGGCAACTTGATGTGGCGGATGCGGACATCGCGCTTGTCAACCGGCGACTTGACGAGTCGCAAGGTAAATGAATTCTCCGCAGTCACTTATTTAAGGGAGCCACAGCCCGCCTCTGATAATATATATGCTGTGATACAGATGGTGCTGCTGCTGTGGAGAGCCTTCGGGCCGAGCTTGCTAAAGCTAAGGAGCAAGCCCGAAGGAGTGATGCTGCCTCGAGGGCGGCCGAGGAGTTGAAAACCGAAAAGGCTGCACACTGCCTAAGCAGGGAAAAGATGGCCGAATTGGCCGTAAGATTGAAGGATGCTACCGACCGCAATGAGGCTCTTGAAAAGGAGCGCCTGTCGGAGCGAGAAGACCTGGGGAAGGCCACCGCCGAGGCCAAGGATGCCCGTTCTGCAATGCGGGCTATGAAGGAGGAGCTGCACCAAGCCGGAGATATTGTGGCTGGCAGGCCTTTTCTGCTGCATCGCCGGTTTACGGATCCAAAGTATGCCCAGCTTGGTCAACTGTGGGGTCCGGAGGATCCATATATGGACTTAGCGGCAAGTGCGGCGGATGCCGTTGTGCACTTCCGAAGTCAGGAGGATCACAAGACGGAAGAGCTATTTTGGGCTCAGTTCCATAGTCCGGATCGTTCACTTCCGTTGACCGATCGGTTGGCCGAATGGGATGAGCTGAACAGGTTGTCCGGACTTGCCATGACTAATATCGTGGCTCATGTCTGGCCAGAGAGGCCCAAGGCGACGAGCTATTTTGGCTTATTGCAGCAATTTCTTGGAGCGGTGCCGCATATCAAGGAGATGAAGCGGTCGGCCTGCATAGAAGGCGCGCGGATGGCCCTTGCCCATGTGAGGACACATTGGACAGAGATGGATGCCACCGCTATTGCCGCCCAGGGTTCGGACGAAAGCCGGTTACCCGCCGAGCACTATTTTGGGGAAGTTATGCGTGGCACTCGTTTAATAGAGTCGCAGTGCTCGAAAAATGTCACGTTCAAATGAACGTTTTATCTTGTAAAACAATGATTATGATGTAACCGCTTTTTATACTTGTGCGTTCCAAGTATTAAAATATCTCCTATGCGGCCGTTTATGTATACATTTGTATAACCTGAAAGATGGCAGTCTTCGGCTTCAGCCCCCACGCACAAGGTGCGGGGGTGTTTGCAAAAAATAGCATGTTTTCACACTTAATCCGACGTCTCGGTCCTGTTAAGGAGGTGGTAGCGTAGCAAACGAGGCAATCCGGACTATGATGCTTTATCACTTTCACTTAGCCATTGGAGTTCGAGGGTGGGGCTATGATATAGCCCATTGGGGCACCGCGCTTCTCCGGATTCAGGGCGCGTGTGTGCCTGACCGGGAAATGGTCCTTCGTCAAAGCGGGGAATTCTAAACATTCCGGTAGTCGATCGAGTGGTTGACCAGTCTCTTGCTGTATCATGACAGTCAGTTTTCGGCTTTCTCTACTGAGGTGCTCGCCCAGCCGAACTGGGGCACAATCGCAGTAGTTCTCCTGGTGCCGCGTTAGCCGATGATACGGAACGTAAGGCAGCAAAACACAGGAGCCGGGCAAACCCAACATTTGACCAAAGACATGATTCGGAGCTGATGCATATAAGGCCTAACTCGAGACGCCGAACACTCCCTAAGGTGTTCGGTCTTTATAATAATGGGCAGAACAGTGCCCTAAGCCCTTAGTGTCCAGGTACGGGCATGGTCCTCTGACGCGGCCGATGCCAAAACGTCAGGCTGCACTTTGGTTATAATAAGGAACCAAGGGATTATGACAACAAGAGACAGTAAAAAAAGGTTTACGCAGGGTCTTAATCTGAAAAGAATCCTTGCAACGGGTCCCTACTGCATGTCTGCGCTTGTGTCTCCGTTGTGCCGTTATCCTGGACGGGTGTGCGCATTGTTCATCTGTAAAAAGAGAGGAACTTAGTTTGGAAGGAAATTGTGCGAAATATATACGAAGGAAGAAATATAAATAAGTAAAGCAGAGTCTGTATGAGCTCGCTGTTGCTTGTGCGCGCAGCCCCTTGTGACGGGATGTGCGGCTAGGGAGCCCCTAGCTTATTTATGCCGGACAAAAGCCACGTGTCCGGGGTCCTTAAATGACCCTCGCACTAAAATGATGCCACGTGGACCGGGCATCTTAAGTGTAAGAGACGCGTAATGTGGTATGGCATTGAAGCGGACAAAAGTTTCTCGTCCCAAGAGTGCTTGATAGCTACTTTTGAATGGGACGATATGAAAGATTAGTTTTTTGCGTCGGAAGTTGTTCGGTGATCCGAACACAACTTCTAGTAATAAGGAGCCTGTGCACTTGGCGTAAGGGCCTGGCGTCACTCCTTTAAAGGAAGTGCGGCTGTGCCGAATTTTAGTAAGGTCTATCCCCAACTTGCGGATTGTGTTTGGATACAGCAGGTTTAAGTCACTACCTCCGTCCATCAGGACTTGTGTAAATTGCAGTCCGTTGATTATAGGATCCAATATCAGGGCAGTCCATCCTGCATTTTGAACGCTTCTGGAATAATCCAGGTGGTCAAAAGTGATTGGTTTTGATGTCCAATCTCTATGTTCTGCTGGGTTGGACCGTGCGAGACCCATTTTAACGGGTGCCGCACTGTTTTTCCGTATTATCACGTGAAGTGAGTTTACTACTTTGACCTCTTTTGGGAAAGTCTTTTGTTTTCCGGTGCTCTGCTGGTGGGGTTTGTCATCATCTTCGCTTGATGCGTCGAGCCCCTTGTGTTCGGTGTTTAATCGGCCGGACTATTTGAAAACCCAACAATCTCGGTGGGTGTGGTTTGCAGGCCTTCCGGGGGTACTGTGGATTTGACATATCCGACCCAAAATCTTGTTTAAGTTGGATAGCTCATCGCTATTATCCTTATGAGGCGGTGTTTTGCTGTTTGGCCGTGAGCTTTTGAATCCGGCGTTGACCGCCGTGCTCTTTGGGCTTTTCTCTTTATTTCGGCGCTGGTCTTTTCTGCGCCGTGATTTCCCATTTCCATCTCTGATCTCGGATGTACTTGGGTCGCTGGTGCTACATCTTGCTAGCCAGCTATCCTCTCCCGCACAAAAGCGGGTCATGAGGCTTGTTAGTGTGGACATTGTCCTCGGCTTCTCTTGGCCGAGGTGTCTGGCGAGCCATTCATCTCGGACGTTGTGTTTGAAAGCTGCTAAGGCTTCGGCGTCCGGACAGTCGACTATTTGGTTCTTTTTGGTGAGGAACCTATTCCAGAATTTGCGCGCTGACTCTCCGGGCTGTTGAGTTATATGACTTAGATCATCTGCATCCGGAGGGCGGACATAAGTTCCTTGAAAGTTTGCTCTAAATGCGTCCTCGAGCTCTTCCCAACTTCCAACAGTGTTTTCTGGGAGGCTTTTGAGCCAATGACGGGCTGGCCCTTTGAGCTTGAGGGGGAGGTATTTTATGGCGTGAAGATCGTCTCCTCTAGCCATGTGTATGTGTAGTATATAATCTTCTATCCAGACTCCAGGGTCTGTTGTTCCGTCGTAGGCCTCTATGTTTATGAGTTTAAATCCTGCTGGGAATTCATGATCCAGCACCTCGTTGGTGAAACATAGTGGGTGTGCGGCGCCCCTGTATTTCTGTGTGCCGCCGTCTTCGGACACTTGGCGTGTTGCATTGCTTCCTGGGGCCCTCTTCTTTGGCCCGTAAATGGACCTGGCTGGGCCATCTGTCTTTCCAGGGTCATTAGTCGGTTTATGTCCGGCGCCGCTTTCAGATTTTGGCCTATCGTCTGGCCGTCTATCCAACCAGGCAGAATCTATGTTTTTTAACTGTGGGGGCTCTATGGCCTCCTCGTCAAATTCTGGCAGCAGCTTGCGCTTCGGGTAGCTCTTTGATTGATGGCCATTGCCGTATTTGCCTGCGGTTTTGAGCACTTTGCTCCACCTCATTCTGAGTGTATCTTCCGCTGTTTTGAGCTTCCGTTTTTCCTTTTTCAAACTTCTTGCGATGGCGACGAGTCTTTTCCGAAGGTTTTTATTCTCCGGCGGTGTGTCCGGCGTGAGGTCGTCTGGACTGTTGTTTTCGCCGGGCCTGGATTGATTATCCGACTCGTCCTGTTCGAACAGTTGCTTGTCTGCGTGTTCGTCGTCCGCTGGTTTGCCCTGCTGTATTGCTGGGTCTTTAGGAGCGCAGTTGTTGTCAAGGCAGGACTTAGGGTGGCGTCTGGGTCGCCGTTTTCGTTGTTTGTCGGCGGGATTATCTTCTGTCGCGCCCCGTTGGTCCTTGTTATCGCTTCCTTTTGGGGTATCCACCATGTATATGTCGTATGACGAGGTGGTCTTCCTGTGCCCTGTAGGCGCTGGTTCTTGATCATCTCCGGCATCGTCGTCCATACCGTCGATGTCTTCGGAGTCGTAGTTTAGCATGTCGGTTAAATCGTCGATAGTGGCTACAAAGTGGGTGGTGGGTGGGATTTGAGTTTCTTCGTCGTCCGAATCCCAACCGTCCTGGCCGTAGTCCGGCCAGGTCTCTCCGGATAGTGAGAGGTGTTTTAACGAATTTAGGATGTCGCCAAAGGGCGAGTGTTGGAAGATGTCCGAGACGGTGAATTCCATAACCGGCGCCCAATCAGATTCGATTGGCAGGGGCGTGGGAGGTCCGGAGTCCGGCAGGGAGTCCGGCACCTCGGAGTCACGATCTTCGTGAGGGACAAGGTTAGTGTTCGGCTCCATCGCCGCAGAAGTCGCAGCCCCCGAGGCGGTGTCCAACCACCGGTCCTTGATCTAGGCGATCGGCTCCGGGCTAAGGGCCGGAGCGGATTCTTGTGCGGCCACCAGGGTACTGCTCGGCGGCAGAGCTAGATCATGCCCATCGTAACAGTGCGGCACGCTTGGCTGTGGCTCGAGCCCGTCGAAGATCAAGTCCCCGCGGACGTCGGCCGTGAAGTTTAGGCTTCCGAATCTGACCTGACGGCCAAGGGCGTAGCTTTCGATCTGCTCCGGATGGCCAAGTGAATTAGCCCGCAGTGCGAAGCCGCCGAATACGAAGATCTGTCCGGGGAGAAAAGTCTCACCCTGGACAGCGTTGTTGATTGAAGAAGCCATCGAGCCTATCGGTGACGACATAGAGGAACTCTCAATGAAAGCACCAATGTCGGTGTCAAAACCGGCGGATCTCGGGTAGGGGGTCCCGAACTGTGCGTCTAGGCGGATGGTAACTGGAGACAAGGGACACGATGTTTTACCCAGGTTCGGGCCCTCTTGATGGAGGTAAAACCCTACGTCCTGCTTGATTAATATTGATGATATGGGTAGTACAAGAGTGGATCTACCACGAGATCAAGGAGGCTAAACCCTAGAGCTAGCCTATGGTATGATTGTTGTAATGTATGTTATGTCCTACGAACTAAAGCCCTCCGATTTATATAGACAATGGAGAAGGCTAGGGTTACACAGAGTCGGTTACAATGGTAGGAGATCTACATATCCGTATCGCCAAGCTTGCCTTCCACGCCAAGGAAAGTCCCATCCGGACACGGGACGAAGTCTTCAATCTTGTATCTTCGTAGTCTTGGAGTCCGGCGGACGATGATAGTCCGGCTGTCCGGACACCCCCTAGTCCAGGACTCCCTCACGGGGTGACATAAGAGTGCCGGATTGCAAAACGGACAATGGGGAAAATGCTTGGATGCATGAGACAAACATGAATGCAAAATGAGATGCACATGATGACATGATAAAATGCAACACGCAAGCAAATGACAAGGCAACTACGGCGAATAACTGGCGGACACCTGGCGCATCGAATCTGGGGCGTTACAATGATTTGCCAACTTCTATTGACCCTTCACAAGGACCCTTTTCATCGAATCCGCTCCAACTAAAGTGGGAGAGACAGACACCTGCTAGCCACCTTATGCAACTAGTGCATGTCAGTCGGTGGAACCTGTCTCACGTAAGCGTACGTGTAAGGTCGGTCCGGGCCGCTTGATCCCACAATACCGCTGAAGCAAAATAAGACTAGTAGTGGCAAGAAAGTTGTCAACATCTACGCCCACAACAAATTGTGTTCTACTCGTGCAAAGAGAACTACGCAAAGACCTAGCTCATGATGCCACTGTCGGGGAACGTTGCATAAAATAAAAAAATTCCTACGTTCACCAAGATCAATCTAGGAGTTCGTCCAGCAACGAGAGAGAGGAGTGCATCTACATACCCTTGTAGATCGCGAGCGAAAGCGTTCAAGAGAACGGGGTTGAGGGAGTCGTACTCGTCGTGATCCAAATCACCAGAGATCCTAGCGCCGAACGGATGGCACCTCCACGTTCAACACACGTACGGTCAGCGTGACGTCTCCTCCTTCTTGATCCAGCAAGGGGAAAGGAGAGGTTGATGAAGATCCAGCAGCACGACGGCGTGGTAGTGGATGCAGCAGGGATCCGGCAGGGCTTCACCAAGCGTCTGCGGGAGGGAGAGGTGTAGCAAGGGGGAAGGGAGGCGCCAAGTGCAAGGGTGCGGCTGCCCTCCCTCCCCCTATTTATATAGGGTCCCCAGGGGGGCGCCGGCCCTAGGAGATGGGATCTCCTGGGGGGGCGGCGGCCAAGGGGGGAGCCTTGCCCCCCAAGGCAAGTGGAGGCGCCCCCTCCCCTAGGGTTCCCAACCCTAGGCGCAGGGGGGCCCAAGGGGGGCGCACCAATCCACCAGGGGCTGGTCCCCTCCCCACTTCAGCCCACGGGGCCCTCCGGGATAGGTGGCCCCACCCGGTGGACCCCCAGGACCCTTCCGGTGGTCCCGGTACAATACTGGTGACCCCCGAAACTTTCCCGATGGCCGAAACGGCACTTCCTATATATAATTCTTCACCTCCAGACCATTCCGGAACTCCTCGTGACGTCCAAGATCTCATCCGGGACTCCGAACAACTTTCGGGTTACTTCATATTCATATCTCTACAACCCTAGCGTCACTGAACCTTAAGTGTGTAGACCCTACGGGTTCGGGAGACATGCAGACATGACCGAGATGCCTCTTCGGTCAATAACCAACAGCGGGATCTGGATACCCATGTTGGCTCCCACATGCTCCTCGATGATCTGATCAGATGAACCACGATGTCGAGGATTCAATTAATCCCGTATACAATTCCCTTTGCCAAGCGGTACGTTACTTGCCCGAGACTCGATTGTCGGTGTCCCAATACCTCGTTTAGTCTCGTTACTGGCAAGTCACTTTACTCGTACCGTAATGCATGATCCCGTGACCAGACACTTGGTCACATTGAGCTCATTATGATGATGCATTATCGAGTGGGCCCAGAGTTACCTCTCCGTCATACGGAGTGACAAATCCCAGTCTCGATTCGTGCCAACCCAACAGACACTTTCGGAGATACCCGTAGTGCACACAGTTACGTTGTGACGTTTGGCACACCCAAAGCACTCCTACGGTATCCGGGAGTTGCACAATCTCATGGTCTAAGGAAATGATACTTGACACTTGGAAAAGCTCTAGCTAAACGAACTACATGATCTTTGAGCTATGCTTAGGATTGGGTCTTGTCCATTACATCATTCTCCTAATGATGTGATCCCGTTATCAACGACATCCAATGCCCATAGTCAGGAAACCATGACTATCTGTTGATCAACGAGCTAGTCAACTAGAGGCTTACTAGGGACATGTTGTGGTCTATGTATTCACACGTGTATTACAATTTCCGGATAATACAGTTATAGCATGAATAATGGACAGTTATCATGAACAAAGAAATATAATAATAACCATTTATTATTGCCTCTAGGGCATATTTCCAACAATTGCCCTGCCGACCGCACCACGGACCCATGCCGAGGGTAGCTCCCGCGAGTTCTTGGTGTGGGCGGCGATACCTCCCGACACCTGGATCCGACTCCCGCGGTTCTTCGCCAGCGAGCTGCCTCCGAGGGTCCGGTTGAGCTCTGGCTGCAGCACGCGGGGTGCCAAAGCTTCACCACCGGAGCTGAACTCGAGGTGGTGCCACCTGGGGACGTCTTGATGACGCGAGGATGGGGTGAGATCGCCCGGGCTTCCCCCGCGGAGGGGGCCCTGGCGATCCACTTCAAGTATGACGGTGCGGCCACCACTACTAGAAAAAGGGCTGTTAGTGGCGCGCTTGTTTTTGCTATGAATGGTGCATTACAGGTGCGCCACTATTAACACGCCACTACTAACAAATAGTAATGGCGCAACCTCTGGTGCGTGATACGTCTCCAACGTATCTGTAATTTTTTATTGTTCCATGCTATTATATTACCCCTTTTGGATGTTTATTGGCTTTATTTTACACATTTGTATCATTTTTGGGACTAACCTACTAACCGGAGGCCCAGCCCATATTGCTGTTTTTTTTGCCTATTTTAGTATTTCGAAGAAAAGGAATATCAAACAGAGTCCAAACGGAATGAAACCTTCGGGAGCGTGATTTTTGGAACAAATCTGATCCGGACAGCTTGGAGTGCAAGTCAAGAAGCTCCCGAGGGCCCCACGAGATAGGGGGCCGCCCCCCTGTAGGGCGCGCCCCCTGTCTCGTGGGCCCCTCGGGCGGCCACCGACGTAATTCTTCTTCCTATATATACCTACGTACCCCGAAAACATCCAGGAGCACCATGAAACACAATTTCCAGCGCTGTAACCTTCTGTATCCGCGAGATCTCATCTTGGGCCTTCGCCGGCACTCTGCTGGAGGGGGAATCAACCACGGAGGGCTTCTGCATCAACGTCCTTGCCCCTTCGATGAGTTGTGAGTAGTTTACCACAGACCTACGGGTCCATAGTTATTAGATAGATGGCTTCTTCTCTCTTTTTGGATCTCAATACAATGTTCTCCCCCTCTCTTGTGGAGATCTATTCGATGTAAACTCTTCTTGCGGTGTGCTTGTCGAGATCCGATGAATTGTGGGTTTATGATCAAGTTTATCTATGAATAATATTTGAATCTTCTCTGAATTCTTTTATGTATGATTGAGTTATCTTTGCAAGTCTGTTCAAATTATCAGTTTGGTTTGTCCTACTAGATTGATCTTTCTTGCCATGGGAGAAGTGCTTAGCTTTGGGTTCAATCTTGCAGTGTTCTTACCCAGTGACAGAAAGGGTTGCAAGACACGTATTCTATTGTTGCCATCGAGGATAACAAGATGGGGTTTATATCATATTGCATGTGTTTATCCCTCTACATCATGTCATCTTGCTTAATGCGTTACTCTGTTCTTATGAACTTAATACTCTAGATGCAGGCAGGAGTCGGTCGATGTGTGGAGTAATAGTAGTAGATGCAGGCAGGAGTCGTTCTACTTGTTATGGACGTGATGCCTATATACATGATCATGCCTAAATAATCTCATAACTATGTGCTTTTCTATCAATTGCTCGACAGTAATTTGTTCACCCACCGTAATACTTATGCTATCTTGAGAGAAGCCTCTAGTGAAACCTATGGTCCCCGGGTCTATCTCTTATCATATTTGCTTTCAATCTATCTTTATTTGCATCTTTACTTTTTGCATCTATCTTATAAAATACCAAAAACATATTTATCTTATCATACTATCTTTATTAGATCTCACTTTCGCAAGTGGCCGTGAAGGGATTGACAACCCTTTATTGCGTTGGTTGCGAGTTCTCAGTTTGTTTGTGTAGGTGCGTGGGACTTTTGAGGAGCCTCCTACTAGATTGATACCTTGGTTCTCAAAACTGGGGGAAATACTTACGCTACACTTTGCTGCATCACCCTCTCCTCTTCGAGGAAAACCAATGCAAGCTCAAGACGTAGCAAGAAGGATTTCTGGCGCCATTGCCGGGGAGGTCTTCGCTCAAGTCAAGACATACCAAGTACCCATCACAAACCCATCTCCCTCGCATTTACATTATTTGCCATTTGCCTCTTGTTTTCCTCTGCCCCACTTCACCCTTGTCGTTTTATTCGCCCTCTCTTTCCCAATCTCCTCCTTTCCTTTTCGCTCCCTTTCTCCCGCCTTGCTTTTGTTTGCCGCTATGTCTGAAATTGGGGAGATTATCGTTGATATGGACAATAATTATAACACGGAAAATCCCGAGGCTCCGGCCGATGAACCCCCTATCTTGCATACTAAAAAGTTTCGAATCGGTAGTGGTAACATCATTGGAAAAGGTGTTATTCAAGATTTCTTTACTTGTGCTGGTGCTTTACCTTCCATGGGGTGTTCTATTCTTCATAGAACTAGTAGTCTTGCGGATGCTGTCGCTATGCTTATAGTTGAGCTTGAAAGACAATTTATGCACATGCATCCTTGCATACAAAGAATTTTTCTAGAATTCGCTAATATTGAGCATTCTTCTGTTAAGCACGCTGTTACTATCTTTTTGGCTCATGAATTTGGGTTTATCATAAGAGAGGCCAAAGAAATCTTTGCGCACTATAGGGTGGACGCCGGTCGTCCTCCCATAGAGGCGATCCTCTATGATCAAGAGGAAATTAGACGTTTTCAATCTTCGGACTATGTCGCTTTTAATGAAAACCTTAGAAAAAAGGTCCCTACCAATGTCTTGGTTGATTGCATTAACGAGCTTAATAATGATTTTTCCCTTCGAAATAATGAGCTAGGATACTCTGTTGAGTATAGGCTGACAAGATTTTGCCAAAAGAAAGCTTTTAGTGATGAAATAGTTGTGCACTATGAAGGGCCAAAGGAGGAACCCGTTCCTCCTATTATTGATCTTGGGGATTTTTGTCCCACTAAATTTAGCCCTTTTGATTATTTTTGCTTGCCTCAAAGGAAACTTGCTGCCGAACGTAGAGAATATGAGATGAGTTTTCAAGATCTATCTTATTATTATGGCACTCGTTAGATCTATCTTTGTTTTTATGCCTAGCTAGGGGCGTTAAAGGATAGCGCTAGTTGGGAGGCAACCCAATTTTCTTTATGTTTTTTGTTTTTGCTCCTGTTTAGTAAGAAATCTTGCATCTACCTTCTGTTTAGATGTGTTTTTATCTTTTAATTAGTGTTTGTGCCAAGTAGACCCTATAGGATAACCTACGATGATAGTTGATTTGATTTTGCTGAAAAACAGAAACTTTGCACGCACGAATATTTTGTTAAATGCCAGGAACGTGATTTTGTGTTGATTCTTTTTTATGCTGTTCAATAAACAAATTTTCCAGGACTTCCTATTTTGGTAGGAGTTTTAGAGTTCCAGAAGTTTGCGTTAGTTACAGATTGCTACAGACTATTCTGTTTCTGACAGATTCTGTTTTTCGTGTGTTGTTTGCTTATTTCAATGCATCTATGGCTAGTAATTCAGTCTATGAACCATAAAGAAGTTGGAATACAGTAGGCTTAACACCAAATTAAATAAATAATGAGTTCATTGCAGTACCTTATGTGGTGGTTTTGTTTTCTTTCACTAACGGAGCTTATAAGATTTCCTGTTGAGTTTTGTGTTGTGAAGTTTTCAAGTTTTGGGTAAAGCTTTTATGGACTATGGAATAAAGGGTGGCAAGAGCCTAAGCTTGGGGATGCCCATGGCACCCCAATATATTCAATAATAGCCAGAAGCCTAAGCTTGGGGATGCTCCGGGAAGGCATCCCCTCTTTCGTCTTTGTTCATTGGTAACTTTACTTGAAGCTATATTTTTATTCGCTACATGATATGTGTTTTGCTTGGAGCGTCGTGTATTATATTAGTCTTTGCTTTTTAGTTTACCACAATCATCCTTGCTCTACACACCTTTTGGGAGAAGCCTATTTGATTAGAAATTGCTAGAATACTCTATGTGCTTCACTTATATCTTTTGAGCTTGATAGTTTTTGCTTTAGTGCTTCACTTATATCTTTTAGAACACGGTGGTGTCTTAATTTTGAAGAAATTACTAGTCTCTCATGCTTCACTTATATTATTTTGAGAGTCTTTTAGAACAGCATGGTATTTTCTATGGTCATAAAGTTGGTCCTAGAATGAAGAGCATCCAAGTTGGGTATAATAAAAGCTATCATAGGAAGTGAATTGGATGCTATGATCAACTTGATACTTGATAATTGTTTTGAGATATGGAGGTAGTGATATTAAAGTCATGCTAGTTGGGTGATTATGAATTCAAAGAATGCTTGTGTTGAAGTTAGCAAATCCCGTAGCATGCACGTATGGTTAAAGTTGTGTAACAAATTTGAAACATGAAGTGTACTTGGCTTGTGCATCCTTATGAGTGGCGGTCGGGGACGAGCAATGGCCTTTTCCTACCAATCTATCCCCCTAGGAGCATGCACGTAGTACTTGATTTTTGATGACCTCTAAATTTTTGCAATAAGTATATGAGTTCTTTTGACTAATGTTGAGTCCATGGATTATACGCACTTCTACCTTTCCATCTTTGCTAGCCTCTTAGGTACCGTGCATTGCCCTTTCTCACCTTGAGAGTTGGTGCAAACTTCACCGGTGCATCCAAACCCCGTGATACGATATGCTCTATCACACATAAACCTCCTTATATCTTCCTCAAAACAGCCACCATACCTACCCTTTATGGCATTTCCATAGCCATTCCGAGATATATTGACATGCAACTTTCCACCGTTCTGTTCATCATTTTCATGACATACTTTACTTTGGTCATATTGCCATTGCATGATCATGTAGTTGACATTGTATTTGTGGCAAAGCCACCATGCATTATTTTCGTACATGTCACTCTTGATTCAATGCACCATCCCGGTACACCGCCGGAGGCATTCATATAGAGTCGTATCTTGTTCTAGTTTCGAGTTGTAATCCTTATTTTGTAATCAATAGAAGTGTGATGATCATCATTATTAGAGCATTGCCCAAAGAAAAAAAGAAAAAAAAAAGAAGAAAGGACAAAAGAAAAGAAAAAAAGAAAGGCCCAAAAAAAGAAAAAAAAGAAAAAAAAGAAAAAGAAAAAAAGAAAATAAATAAAAAGGGCAATGTTACTATCTCTTTTTCCACACTTGTGCTTCAAAGTAGCACTTTGTTCTTCATGTAGTGAGTCTCATATTTTGTGCTTCAAAGCAATGTTGAGGATATCGCTTATCGTTATCGTCTCGGTCAGCTAGGGATTAGAGATTAATCAGGAATCGGTCGATTAATCAATTTTATCGGTCCACTATTAATCGGATATTTTTTGGCAAATCTCAGGTTCCCAACACGAAATACGCTATATTCAACACCAAACTAATATTTGATAGAAGTGTTATCTTGATTTCTAGCCTTTGCATCCTTGTAATGACAAAAAAATAGGACACCAATACATATTGCGCAACAAGGTCCACAAAACATAAATAAACATAGTTTTTGCAAACATAGTGCTATGAATAGGTCTGATTTATCGGTAGATTCTCGATAAATCGCTCGTCAGAGCGATAAATCGGTCCAAAAGATAAATGTTGAAGATAAGGCATAATCTTATTGGTCACCCCCGATTAGCGATAAATCGGAAGATTAATCGCTGAATCGGAAGATTTCTTGAACATTGCTTCAAAGTAGCACCTTGTTCTTCATGTAGTGAGTCTCATAAGTTGTCTTTTTCATACTAGTGGGAATTTTCCATTATAGAACTTGGCTTGTATATTCCTACGATGGGCTTCCTCAAATGCCCTAGGTCTTCGTGAGCAAGCAAGTTGGATGCACACCCACTAGTTTTCTTTTGTTGAGCATTCATTTATAGCTCTAGTGCATCCATTGCATGGCAATCCCTACTCCTTATGTTGACATCAATTGATGGGAATCTCCATAGCCCGTTGATTATCCTCGTCAATGTGAGACTTCCTCTTTTTTTTGTATTCTCCACACAATCCCTATCATCATATTCTATTCCACCCATAGTGCTATATCCATGGCTCACGCTCATGTATTGCGTGAAGGTTGAAAAAGTTTGAGATTATTTAAGTATGAAACAATTGATTGGCTTGTCATCGGGGGTATAGAAGTTGGGAACATCTTTGTGTGACAAAAATGAAGCATAGCCTAACTATATGATTTTGTAGGGATGAACTTTCTTTCGCCATATTATTTTGAGAACACATGATTACTTTGATTAGTATGCTTGAAGTGTTACTATTTCTTATGTCAATATGAACTTTTATTTTGTATTCATTTGGATCTGAACATTCATGCCACAATAAGGAAAGTTACATTATGAATTATGCTAGGTAGCATTCCACATCAAAAATTCTCTTTTTGTATCATTTACCTACTCGAGGACAAGCAGGAATTAAGCTTGGGGATGCTTGATACGTCTCCAACGTATCTATAATTTTTGATTGTTCCATGCTATTATATTACCCCTTTTGGACGTTTATGGGCTTTATTTTACACATTTATATCATTTTTGGGACTAACCTACTAACCGGAGGCCCAGCCCATATTGCTGTTTTTTTGGCTATTTCAGTATTTCGAAGAAAAGGAATATCAAACGGAGTCCAAACGGAATGAAACCTTCGGGAGCGTGATTTTTGGAACAAATCTGATCCGGAGAGCTTGGAGTGCAAGTCAAGAAGCTCCCGACGGAACCACGAGATAGGGCCCCCCCCCCCAAGTAGGGCGCGCCCCCTGTCTCGTGGGCCCCTCGGGCAGCCACCGACGTACTTCTTCTTCCTATATATACCTACGTACCCCGAAAACATCCAGGAGCACCACGAAACACAATTTCCACCACTGTAACCTTCTGTATCCACGAGATCTCATCTTGGAACCTTCGCCGGCACTTTGCCGGAGGGGGAATCAACCATGGAGGCCTTCTACATCAACATCCTTGCCCCTTTTATGAGTTGTGAGTAGTTTACCACAGACCTATGGGTCCATAGTTATTAGCTAGATGGCTTCTTCTCTCTTTTTGGATCTCAATACAATGTTCTCCCCCTCTCTTGTGGAGATCTATTCGATGTAAACTCCTTTTGCGGTGTGTTTGTCGAGATCCGATGAATTGTGGGTTTATGATCAAGTTTATCTATGAATAATATTTGAATCTTCTCTGAATTCTTTTATGTATGATTGAGTTATCTTTGCAAGTCTCTTTGAATTATCAGTTTGGTTTGGCCTACTAGATTGATCTTTCTTGCCGTGGGAGAAGTGCTTAGCTTTGGGTTCAATCTTGCGGTGTTCTTACCTAGTGACAGAAAGGGTTGCAAGACACATATTGTATTGTTGCCATCGAGGATAACAAGATGGGATTTATATCATATTGCATGTGTTTATCCCTCTACATCATGTCATCTTGCTTAATGCATTAATCTGTTCTTATGAACTTAATACTCTAGATGCAGGCAGGAGTTGGTCGATGTGTGGACTAATAGTAGTAGATGCAGGCAGGAGTCGGTCTACTTGTTATGGACGTGATGCCTATATACATGATCATGCCTAGATAATCTCATAATTGTGCACTTTTCTATCAATTGCTCGACAGTAATTTGTTCACCCATCGTAATACTTATGCTATCTTGAGAGAAGCCTCTAGTGAAACCTATGGCCCCCCGAGTCTATCTCTTATCATATTTGCATTCAATCTATCTTTATTTGCATCTTTACTTTTTGCATCTATCTTATAAAATACCAAAAATATATTTATCTTATCATACTATCTTTATTAGATCTCACTTTTGCAAGTTGCCGTGAAGGGATTGACAACCCCTTTATTGCGCTAGTTGCGAGTTCTCAGTTTGTTTGTGTAGGTGTGTGGGACTTTTGAGGAGCCTCCTACTGGATTGATACCTTGGTTCTCAAAACTGAGAGAAATACTTACGCTACACTTTGCTGCATCACCCTCTCCTCTTCGAGGAAAACCAACGCAAGCTCAAGACGTAGCAGTGCGCCACTATTATCCCAGATAATAGTGGCGCACAAGACAGTGCACCATTACTATGTCCACAAGTGCGCCATTAATATGCCTCCTAGGGGGCCATATTTACCTTGTGCTCTGGGTTACTAATGGCGCACTTTTATATAATGCGCCACTGGTGTGTTTATTCCAGTGCGCGTGCAATACGGTGCGCCACTACTATGAATATTAGGATTTTTTTTCTTTTCTGATATTTGCACAGGTTACAAAATACATTACTGCACACAATATAGATAGCACAACATATAAACAGCAGATTTATCGAATACAATACAAGATTAGTCTCCGAATACAATTCATCGTATTAGTCTCCGAATTCAAAATACCGAACAAAGTTAGAACATTACAAGTCTTGGGACCGCGAGTAGCGAGTTTGTCTTCACATTACAAGTCGATATCGATCATCTAAACTACTATCACATAGAAGAGACTGCGGTCATCACGATGAGCATCATCGCGATGAAACTGGTCTTCATCCGGTTCCTCCAACGCTCCCTCCTCTCTCCCGCTAGATAGCGCGCGTATCTAACTTCCGCCTCCGCCCTAGTGGTGTACCCTTTGTAACTGTTACCGCTGAAACGGTGAACCTGTCTCTGACATCCTTCCCAGTTGTCGTAGACTCCGGGAACCTTACCCTTGTACACGACATACGATGGCATCTCTATGCACTAGACAAACAAAACGTTAGTAGCAATTCACAGACAATACATAAGCAATATATAAGTATGCAACAAAAGGATCGGAAGAGAAAAGCAACACATTAATAGCACGATTCATGGTCCTACTAATAAATAGCATCGATTACATATAAGTTGAACGACTGTCCAAACTAAAGAGACATACAAGTTCATTAAAGTTTAATTACAACATGAGCTAATCGATATTTCAGAACTACATAGCATCACTACTTTCGACTCGACTCAGGGACCGGAGCGTGGATGAAGCCACCGTCTATCGTGATGGCCATGAAATCACGGTCGTTGTCAGCCTGCATTTGTAGCGTTGTTTCTATCTCACTGTTGGACGGTTGATATCTGAGGTAGAATTGCCCCGAGGTACGAAGGACATCTTGATGGATGATTTCCGCATACTCCGACTGGATGCGAAAGAATTCTTGTCTGATGTCCGCGTCCTGGATTGCCGACAAGCGTGAAGCCCAATCTTTGAGATTATTTGGTAGCAGAAGGTGATTATGGTCCCGTACGATCACCCGCATGTGATGGAGGGCGTAGTAGGCATCCTTCTGACCTCCAGGTGGCTGCTTGACGCAAGGGAACGTTGTATTGTGGGTGAACACGTGCTTGCCGTACCTATGAATTGGCCTGCTGAAGGTGCCTCCAGATCTGGCGTAGCGGGGAAGAGCTTCAGCAAGAACTTTCTTGATATTTGTGTAGTCTTTCTTCGACTGATGGTCCGAGTCAAAATACGTGGCCATGGAATATTTCGGGCTTAAGAGGATGAGTGTGCAATGTGTGTCACTACACAAAACACGAAATGTTAGAAGAAAAAGAACGATGGAAATCTAAGAAATCATACGTTACGAGGCGGTGAGGGGGTGACTTACTCGGGAAAGTAAGGCACGAGGAAGTTATCCTTATCTGGGTTTGCCAGAATGACGCCTTCGAGGTATGAACTCGCGACTTGCCGGTCCCCAGCGATGCCCAAGATATTGGCATGCATGTAGAAGGGGTCGACTATCACAATGTCTGGGGTCTTGTCTCTAATGATCCGCATCTCCATACTTAGCGAAAATAGCTGAATGAAGGTGTAGTGCAGCGGATGAAGGTTAAACATAGCGAAGATGTCATCAAACCGCATGACAATCATACCATCGATGGTGCTATCAACAAAGCCCTTGCCCTCTGGCACCTTGGCCACGAAAACCGGGTATGCCACATCATTCTCGGAGAGACGCCGCTTCTCCAAAGAAAGAACACTATCATGCAGACTCCGCATAGCACCGGTTTTAGCATTGAGCAGATTAGTCGGTAGCATCGGCCTACCCGCCACATACACCCTCCTAGAGATATCCTTAGGTGAAGGTGGCCCGTCCTGAGCACGGATCGTACTCGGTGCCGGCTGGCTCACACCCTTGTTATTCTTTCTTTTCCGTCCCTTCTTCTTCTGTTGTAATGGGATTGAGTTCTGCTCAGAGACCGCCTTCTTGAGTGTGTTGGGGCTGATAATATTTTGCACCTCGGCTATCTGAGGCTTGGTGAAGGAGGCAGCTGGAGGCGTCTCCTGAGAACTGAACGCCAGACGACGCCTGTTGCAATTGGGTTTCTCCGTGCTACCAGCTAGATCGCGATCGTCTTTTGCAGGGTTGGGTTCTTGAGAAGGAGGCCCCAAGAATTCTTCACCATACCCATGTTCGTTGAAGTACTTATCGACGTTGGTAAATGTACCATCGTCCTCGTTGTCTAGATCTTGTGCCATATGCATGTCCGGATCCTGTGCCATATGCATGTCTGGCATGTCCGGTAGCGTTGCGGCGGTCTTGCCATGGCTTGGCGCCGGCACGACTGGCGGTGTTGTCTGTGGGGTGGTGTCCCCTGCCCCCAAACGAATCTGGCTCTTCGGCCAAAGCAGGCGCTGAGGGTCATCACATCATCTTCGTCGGCCCCAACGGGTCGAAACGGAGGTAGCAAGTCGTCTCAGCCTGGCAGCACCCGAACCAGTTGAACCCTATACACGGTGGGTGGCATCGGATTACCGTGGAACACAGGGTTGCCCAGTTGAACGATTCTGCCCTTGGCGACATCGATCAACTCGCCGCCCATGAAGCGCAGGAGAGTGCATGGAACATCGGCGGCGCCCTGCGAAAACATGTAGGGTGCCAGGGATGCCCAATCAAAGGCAAGGAGATGAAGTCATCGGCCGAGAGGCTTAGTTACCGTGATGGCGTCGAGCTCGGCTAATGTCGAGGCACCGCCAACGGCGGGCGTGCAAGTGACGGAGGGGCCGCTTGCTGCTGAGGTGCCGGCCGGCGTATTCTTCCCACACCCATGTGCATTAAGCTCCAATGCCTGCGCCGGTGCCGGAGACACCAATACCGCCTCCGCCGGAGACACCAATGGCGCCGCCGGCGTGTGCGAGTTGCTGGCCGTGAAGCTGGGAATCGGGGGCGGCTCCTGTTGGCCGCTCGCAATCCACGCATGCAGCCCCTCAATCAAGGTAGGCACAATGGCGGTGATCGTCGCTCCCAGTTGGTCTCGCACTTGCTCTTGGACCATCTCCGGAATCCACGCCACTTGTGCCTTGAGTTCTTGAACCTCGCGCTTCTGGCTTTCCGAGCTGGTCTTTCTCTCCTTTCGCCCAGCGTTATAGTATTCCAACCATTTCGTGGACAAGCCTTTGCCGGCCACACGACCAGCTGATGACCGCTTACTGAACTTATCCTTGTTTTTCATTACGTTCAACGCCCTATTTAAAGTGCTGTCCCAAGGGGAGCTCTGAGACGACCCCGTGCTACGGCTTTCAGTGTCCTGCGGAAGGAACATGAACCATTTAGAAATTTGGCTTCATTAATTAGAATGCAACCATATGGAGCTAATTACGCGGGGGTGTATTCCTTACCAGAACAAGCTCAAGCGCCTTGGTCTTCGGATCCGTGGTAAGCTCCTTTGTTACCGGGTCCACCTTGTACCGGGCCCTGACATAGTTCCTGGTCTGCTTGTCATGGTATTTATCAAAGAGGGGCGATAGGCCTTGCTCAGCATGCTCCGTGTCCTCCTTGTCCCATATAGGTTCCGCCACTCTTGAACCACCGGGACCGAGTTTGTGGACCCCTAAGTTCAAGTCCCGCATATCTTTCCCCCACTGACTTGATTCCGCGGTTGCATTGCTCTCACACTTGATCTTGAACTCCTTGTAGTCATCTTTGCTAATCGAAGGATTTGTCTCCTTGATCTTCTCATAACTATCACCTCTTAGAATCCTTCTCCTCACCGCGGCTCTCCAAGTAGTGAGGGCCGTGCTCATCTTCGTGAGGGCAGCACTGTTCACTTTATTCCCTGAGAGGCGTGTGTTTGCGACGTCACCGGGGAACTTGTATCGTTCGTGCAACTTCGTGAAGAGGAGGTTGCGCAAATTCCCTCGGTCACGATGCCTTAGGTTCTCAGTGTTGATCGAGACGGTGCTCCGAAGAATGCACCCGAGTTGTCCCGAGTACCCACTGACTAATTCTTTGGGTGCCGTTGGATGCCCACTTGAGGACACTTCGGTAAATTCCTGCTTGACGGTGCCGAGCACGTTCGGGCGCCGGTCCTTCCGTTGCCTCTTTGGTTGGCTGCCATCTGTGTGTGCGCTGCCATCATCAGTGGTGGCATCCTCGGCGGCACCATCAGTGGTGTCATCCCCGACGCCACTAGGGGTTGTGTAGTCGGGATCAGTGTCTTCCGCGACATCCTCATAGCGGTGAGGTCTTCCTCCATCTCCTGGGACAGCTCCCAGAATTGCTGGCCCGAACCGCTGGCCTCATCATTGTGGGCCATGTTTGCTATAAATAGGAAAAAAGTTTGGTCAAAAAGTTGGTTATTGTCAAGGAACAAGATCTCTAAGTTGACCAAATAACCTAATTCTCGAGGAATGTCGCCAAAAAGTTGGTTATTGTCAAGGAACAATTGGGAGATGTTTGTCATATTGCCTAGGTGTTTTGGGATGGAACCTGTTAGTGTGTTGTTGCTAAGGTCCAAGTCCCTTCCTAACCCTCTTCTTCTTGTCTCCTCTCACTATCTCTCTCACACACATGGCAAGCAAGGGTGTCTGAGTGTGTGAAAAAAAATACTAAACTGATCCAAGGGCTGAAAATTGATCATCTGTTTTAGATTGCAGTTTTCTTTCTTGGGGCTTCGGTGTGCGGTACAAAACTAAATTTTGGAAATCTACAGAAATTGTTAGGAACTGTCTTAGTCAAGAAGTGTTAGAAAATGGCTTAAATGTATCAGCTCCTACTCTAGTTTAATCCAGTTTAGGTTCCAGTAAAAATGCACCACTATGGAGTATCAGGTCCCTAGCCTAAAAAAAGCTAGCGTTATGGGTGATCTTGACTCCGCCACAGATTATTCTGTCATGCAGGTCTGCATCCCGGCGACATCTTCGTTCACCATCTTGACAGCACCACTTCGCAGGCAGTAACCTCTCGCCGGATTGCTACACGGTCCTATCATATATGTATGCTCCTAACTTTGGTTAAAAGAAGTCTAAGTGAGGTCAAGAAAGGAGTGAATTAAGCATTTGGACCTCATTTTTTGTGCAAACGGGAGGCCTACAGAGACACAATCATGGGTGTTGTGTATTTAGAAACATAAGAGTGCAAACGAAACTCCCTGCTTTGGTGCCTTGTTCTTCTATATGTGATGCTATCAAGAGGACATCATGTTGGCATGAAAGTTGCTGCTAACCCTATTTTGACAACCAGAAAATGCAATTCTATTTGAGAAAGTAAATATAGGTTTTTAGGCTATATCTACATAGCAAACATGTATGTAACAACATTTTGATTTGGAATTTAGAAGCAATGGAATTGTAAAACCAAAGCAACATTGGTTAGGATTCCTAGGAGCAGCGCTAGCTTTTTCCTACATCAAAAGTATGATCTGAACTAGGAATCAGTTTAGTTTGTGGGTGGGAATACCACTATGGAGTACCACTATGGAGATCACCCACTGTGTTGCCTAAAAAAAGTCATGCTAAATACACATACATGTAGTTTATCGAGTGATGGACAAAAAAACAGTTGATCCTACTTAATTAAGTACTAAGATACCCCGGCCCATGCATTAGTCGCAAGTACCCCATATGTCCTATTTTTAGCAAAGTCATGCTAAAATTCACGGAAAATTTCAGCATGACCTTTGCTGAAAATAGGACATATGCAGTACCCGAATTTGCCGGAACGGAAGTTAATCGACATTCTGGCAAACTCAAGGGCCTCTCGGGGTACCTGCAAAATCATTATCCCACCCCGCCCCGCTGCAACCCCACAATATCATCACGACACGATGGTCAGAGACAAAACCCCCCAAAATCATCATGACACGATGGTCGGAGACAAAACCCAGCAATATATCTTCTAGGCATGAAACCTTACCCTGATTCTCCTTTCTTCCTCTTTTTCACTTAAACCTGCAAACATGTAGGGAAAGCAATTAATACAAGGCACAAAAATGGCATGCTATGTAGCCTTAATGCTACAGAACATATGAAATACATGCCAGCAATATATATGATATAAACTCCAATAATGTTTGAATAAAAATAGTAGCTAAAATCAGTAGCAAGCAAGCAATCCATTTGACTAACTATTTAAAACAGTAGAAAGCAAGCTATTTTCATGGCTGTGCATGACTCACTTGATACCATGCATGGTTTATTAATTCATGGGAAACTAGAAAAGACCTGGTCTGTGTCTCTACCATTTCGTGGCATGAATTAGTTAACACCGTAAACAAAGCTACTATTTTTGCTAGCTAGCAAGCAAGTATATAAACAGCTCAAGCAAACCAACTTATCCTCTTAAGCCAAAACAACTTTGTAAAAGCCCGATGCAACTTGTTGAGCTAATTTTGAGCAGAACTCCTTGAGGAACTAGCAGCAAGGAGTGGCTAGAACTGCAAACAGTGGCTAGAACTGCAAACTACAAACAGTGGACTGCAGAGAAGATTACTGGTGATGGGATAGGCAGACTGAGAAGATCACTGGTACTTTGGGTTTGGCTACTGTAACAGTTAGTATTAACTAGTAAGTAGTATGATGGTTGGAGTAATGCATTTGGGGACATGGTATGGTATGGTATGGTAGGTTTAACTAGTAAGTAAACTAATGTGATTCCCTGGGTTAGTGTGGACTGCTGCTAAATGAAATGACTCATCTACAAGTTGTTGTTAATTCAGTGCTCTGCTTTGCTATGCTATGCTACATACAGTATATAAGTTGTTTACTAGTCCATCCATTCATTCTCTAAACAACTCATCATACTGACTCATACATACATGCATGCATTCATTCTCTAAATTTCCTGGGAGCTACTCTACTTGTCTACTTACTTGTGCTCGATCCAGCAAGATTTTTTCCTTGCTTGCATCTCATCTTATTAGCATACTGCTGCCTCTAGTTTCTTTCTTTCTCTTGACGCATTGCACTATAAATTTTACAAACACTGGCTATCTGTGATGTACTAGTCCAGTTGTTTTATTCTGAATCTTCCTGCTTTGGTATAGCCACTACTAATTAGTCACTAAACCGAATTCAGGCTTCAATATCTTTTGTTCCCACTCACTGCTGCATCTTGCTACAGAGCATAGCAGCATTGCCTAAAAAATCATCGCCATGCCTACACGGGAAGATGGACACTTGCTACAGAGCAGGAAGATGGACACTTGCTAATTTGACCAAAATTAGCAATTTTTTGAACCTAATTTGACCTAAATTCGAGAGGGATTTGACCTAAACCTAGCAAAAGAGAGAAGAAGAGGGCATGGCCGGGAGGGAGGAGAGGAGGAAGGGAGGAGAAGAGAGGTAGAGGGAGGAGGGCAATGAAGATTACCTGGCCACGATGAGGTCGTGGCCGGAGCGGAGACGACGGAGGGCGGAGACGGTGAGCTTGGGGGAGGCGGGGAGAGACGGCGGGGAGGTTGCGAGGTGCTCGGGCCTCCTCTCCTGGTGGACGCGGGCCTCCTCCTAGTGCCCGGCGGCGACTCCGGCGGCGGAGCGGGCACGGGGGTTGTCGGGTGCGGGGGGTCGGCGGCGGCGGTGGAGCGGGCGCGGGGGGCGAGGGGGATCTGGCGAGGGAGAGACAACGAGATGGACATAGTGATAGACACAGTAATAGGTTAGTCCCAAAAGTAATATAAAAGTGTATAATAAAGCCTGTAAACATTCAAAACAGATAATAAAATATCATGAATGCTTCATAAATTATAGATACATTGGAGACGCGTCAGCATCCCCAAGCTTAATTCTTGCTCGTCCTCGAGTAGGTAAATGATAAAAGAAAGAATTTATGAAGTGTGAATGCTAGCAGGTGCACAAGTTTGATCAATGATAATTTCAATCACCTTTTCTAGCATGAATATATGTCATAACAGTAGTTCATCTCATAAGACTTCTCACGAACAAGTAACAAGCAATTCACATGTTAAAGCGTAGACCATAAACTTTCTTGAAAACTAGCAAACTTCATTCTCAGTCATCAAACAATTGCAATTCATCTTATTTTCAGGAAGGGTCTATGTCAGAGCTTTGGTTAGCAAACTCCACATACTCAACTATCATATAGTCTTCTACAATTTCTAACACTCATGCAATACTTATGGTTATGGAGTTTTAATCGGACACTGAGAAAGATAGGGGCTTATAGTGTTGCCTCCCAATGTATTCACCTTTGAGTGATGTCAACAATAATAGTTCATGCTAACTTACATCCAATTGGATATATATATATATATATATATATATATATATATATATATATATATATATCAGGATCTTTCCAACACGAGGTGCTTGCCAAAGGATAAAATGAAAAAGGGAAAGGTGAAGATCACCTTGACTCTTGCATAAAGTAAAAGACATAAAGTAAAAGATAGGCCCTTCGCAGAGGGAAGCAGAGGTTGTCATGCGCTTTTAGGGTTGGACGCACAAAATCTTAATGTGAATTAACGTCACTTTATATTGCCACTTGTATATGGACCTTTATTATGCAGTCTGTCGCTTTTATTGCTTCCATAACAAGATCGTATAAAGCTTATTTTCTTCACACTAATAGATCATACATATTTAGAGAGCAATTTTTATTGCATGCACCGATGACAACTTACTTGAAGGATCTTACTCAATCCATAGGTAGGTATGGTGGACTCTCATGGCAAAAACTGGGTTAAAGGATGGAAGCACAAGTAGTATATTTACTTGGTGCAAGGAATTTTGCTAGCATGAGGGGGAAAGGTAAGCTCAACATGTTTGAATGATCCATGACAATATGCTTTAACTGAGATGTGAGAAAACATAACCCATTACGTTGTCTTCCTTGTCCAACATCAACTCTTTAGCATGTCATACTTTAATGAGTGCTCACAATCATAAAAGATGTCTAAGATAGTATATTTATATGTGAAATTTCTCTTCCTTCAATATTGTTTCATGAATTGTTCAAATGACCAATACAATGCTTGCTAACCTTCAATAAATTTACAACCTCTACTTCTTAGATGTGAAGTCATTACTCCCATGGGATAAGCAAATGAGACATATATAATTTCAGATTTATTACATTCAACTCATTCAACCACTTACTCATATGATATAAGTGAAGCACACGAGTAAATGACAAACTACTCCAAAAAGATATAAGTGAAGATCAATGAGTAGCTAAATAATTGTGTAACTATGTGAAGACTCTCTCTCATTAAAGAATTTCATATCTTGGTATTTTATTCAAACAGCAAGCAAAACAAAATAAAATGGAATTGCAACGATAGAACAACTCATGTGAAGAAGCAAAAACTTAGGCTCAACCGATACTAACCGAGAGTTGTTGAAGAAGAAAGGTGGGATGCCTACCGGGGCATCCCCAAGCTTAGATGATTGAGACTTCTTAAAATATTATCTTGGGGGTGCCTTGGGCACCCCCAATCTTGAACTTTTGTGTCTCCTTAATTCCTCTCATATCATGGTTTCTCTTTTTATCAAAAGCTTCATCCACACCAAACTCAACAAGAACTTCTGAGATAGGTTAGTATAAACCAATGCAAAACCTTATCATTTTCTACTGTAACAAATCACTAAAATTATTATTCAACATTGCATACTAAATGCCTCTGCATATTTAATACTCCTATCCTCAAATAGAAACATTAAACAACCAAACATATGCAAACAATGCAACCATAACAGCAATCTGCCAAAACAGTACAGTCTGACAAGAATGCAAGATTCATCATACTTCCCTAACTCCAAAAATTATGAGAAAAATACCTCACTGTAGAAGATTTATCAGATCTCAATATTCAAAATAATTCAAATTATACCATTCTTGGACTTTTATAGGGAATTTTTGCAACAGCGGTAATCTTTCTGTTTTCAAACAGCAACATGTATACTAGCAAAATAAGCATGATAAAGGCTATCCTTGACATTTTTATTGAAAATAAAGATGCAAAAAATTATTCTAAATAACAGCAAGCAAATACTAACAAAATAAAATGACGCTCCAAGCAAAACACATATCATGTGGCGAATAAAAATATAGCTCCAAGTAAAGTTACCGATGAACAAAGACGAAAGAGGGGATGCCATCCGGGGCATCCCCAAGCTTAGGCTTTTGGCTATTCTTGAATATTACCTTGGGGTGCCTTGGGCATCCCCAAGATTAGGCTCTTGCGACTCCTTATTCCATAGTCCATCGAATCTTTACCCAAAACTTGAAAACTTCACAACACAAAACTCAACAGAAAACTCGTAAGCTCCGTTAGTATAAGCAAATAAAACCACTGATACGTCTCCAACGTATCTATAATTTATGAAGCATTCATGCTATTTTATTATATGTTTTGAATGATTACGGGCTTTATTATACACTTTTATATTACTTTTGGGACTAACCTATTAACTGGAGGCCCAGCCCATATTGTTGTTTTATTGCCTGTTTTAGTATTTTGAGGAAAAGGAATATCAAACGGAGTCCAAACGGAATAAAACCTTCGGCAGCGTGATTTT
The DNA here is from genome assembly GCF_002162155.2 of Triticum dicoccoides. Classification (NCBI taxonomy): domain Eukaryota; kingdom Viridiplantae; phylum Streptophyta; class Magnoliopsida; order Poales; family Poaceae; genus Triticum; species Triticum dicoccoides. The sequence continues at coordinate 343,646,489 of NC_041381.1, forward strand.
TTGGAAGAATATGATCCGGGAGACTTGGAGCTCACGTCAGAAGATCCTCGAGGAAGCCACGAGATAGGAGGGCCCCCCCTACTGGGCGCGCCCCCCTGTCTCGTGGGCCCCTCGAGGACCCCCCCCCCACCGACCGACTTCTTTCGCCTATATAAGCCTATGTACCCTAAAAACATCGAATATGAAGATAGATCGGGAGTTCCGCTGCCGCAAGCCTCTGTAACCACCAAAAACCTCTTGGGAGCCCGTTCCGGCACCCTGCCGGAGGGGGAACCCATCACCGGTGGCCATCTTCATCATCCCGGCGCTCTCCATGACGAGGATGGAGTAGTTCACCCTCGGGGCTGAGGGTATGTACCAGTAGCTATGTGTTTGATCTCTCTCTCTCTCGTGTTCTCTCTATGGCATGATCTTGATGTATCGCGATCTTTGTTATTATAGTTGGATCTTATGATGTTTCTCCCCCTCTACTCTCTTGTGATGAATTAAGTTTCCCTCTTGAAGTTATCTTATCGGATTGAGTCTTTATTTGAGAACACTTGATGTATGTCTTGCCGTGTTTTTCTATGGTGATAATGGGATATCACGTGCCACTTGATGTATGTTTTGGTGACCAACTTGCGGGTCCCGCCCATGAACCTATGCATAGGGGTTGGCACACATTTTCTTGACTCTCCGGGAGAAACTTTGGGGCACTCTTTGAAGTACTTTGTGTTGGTTGGATGAATCTGAGATTGTGTGATGCATATCGTATAATCATGCCCACGGATACTTGAGGTGACAATGGAGTATCTAGGTGACATTAGGGTTTTGGTTGATTTGTGTCTTAAGATGTTATTCTAGTACGAACTCTTCAATAGATTGATGCGAAAGAATAACTTTGAGGGGTTCCGTACCCTACCATAATCTCTACGTTTGTTCTCCGCTATTACTGGCTTTGGAGTGACTCTTTGTTGCATGTTGAGGGCTTGTTATATGATCTATCTATGTTATTATTGTTGAGAGAACTTGCACTAGTGAAAGTATGAACCCTAGGCCTTGTTTCCTACCATTGCAATACCGTTTACGCTCACTTTTATCATTAGTCACCTTGCTGTTTTTATATTTTCAGATTATAAAAACCTATATCTACCATCCATATTGCACTTGTATCACCATCTCTTCGCCGGACTAGTGCACCTATACAATTTACCATTGTATTGGGTGTGTTGGGGACACAAGAGACTCTTCGTTATTTGGTTGCAGGGTTGTTTGAGAGAGACCATCTTCATCCTACGCCTCCCACGGATTGATAAACCTTAGGTCATCCACTTGAGGGAAATTTGCTACTGTCCTACAAACATGTGCACTTGCAGGCCCAACAACGTCTACAAGAAGAAGGTTGTGTAGTAGACATCAAGCTCTTTGCTGGCGCCGTTGCCGGGGAGGTGAGTGCTTGAAGGTACATCTTTAGATCTTGCAACCGAATCTTTTTGTTCTTGTTTTATCACTAGTTTAGTTTATAAAAGAAAACTACCAAAAAATGGAATTGAGTTTGTCTCATATGCTTCGTCTTTTTAATATCTTTCGTGAGCATGATGGAAAGGAAAATTGTGCTCAAGTGCTAGAAGAAGAATGCATTAAAATGTTTGGAATTAAATCTTTTTATGATGAGCATGATTGCAATGTTGTTAGTATGAATTCCTTGAATATCCATGATGCTAATGATATGCAAAGCCACAAGCTTGGGGAAGCTATGTTTGATGAATATGATATTTTTTGTCCCCCAAGTTTTGATGAGAATTTTTATTTTGATCATAGCATGCCTCCTATTTATGATGATTATATTGATGAAATTGGGTTTGGAAGAGTGTCAACTTTAGGAAGTAGTTATCCCACTATTTTGGAGGATGTTGAATCTTATTGTGATGAATATGAAAGTGGATTTGGAAGAGTGTCGACTTTATTTAGTGATGATTCCACTATTTCGGAAGAGGTTCCAATTGATTATGAGAACAAAGTTGCTATCTATGATGATTATTGTGATGACTTGTATGCCATTAAGAATAATGATAACCATGAAACTTGTCATCATGATTTTAGTTTTCAATTGGATTATGCCTCACATGATAATTATTTTGTTGAATTTGCTCCCACTACTATTCATGAGAAGAATTTTGCTTATGTGGAGAGTAGTAAATTTTCTATGCAAGTAGATCGTGAAAAGAATGCTTTAGGTGCTGGTTATATTGTTGAATTCATTCATGATGCTACTGAAAATTATTATGAGGGAGGAACATATGCTTGTAGAAATTGCAATAATATCAAGTTTCCTCTCTATGTGTTGAAATTTTGAAGCTATGCTTGTTTTACCTTCCTATGCTAGTTGATTATTGTTCCCGTAAGTTGTTTGCTCACAAAATTCCTATGCATAGGAAGTGGCTTAGACTTAAATGTGCTAGTCATATTCTTCAAGATGCTCTCTTTATGTTTCAATTCTTATCTTTTATGTGAGCATCATTGTCATCATCATGCCTAGCTAGAAAGGCATTAAAGAAAAGCGCTTGTTGGGAGACAACCCAATATTTATCCTTACTGTTTTTGTGTGTCCACATGATTATGCTACTTTAGTAATCATGTTTTATAGCTTTTGTTTCAATAAAGTGCCAAGTAAGACCTTTAGGATGGCTTACGGTGATAGTTGTGTTGATCCTGCTGAAAATCAGAAACTTTTGCACCCAGTAAATTAGTTTTGTTAATTCACAGAAACATTCTCTTGATCTGATTATTTTTGATCTGGATTGTTACACGAATTTCTTAGGACTTCCTAATTTGGTAGGATTTTTGAAGTTCCAGAAGTATACGTCTGATACAGATTACTACAGACTGTTCTGTTCTTGACAGCTTCTGTTTTTCGTGTGTTGTTTGCTTATTTTGATGCATCTATGGCTAGTATTAAGTGGTATGAACCATAGAGAACTTGTAATACAGTAGATACTACACCAATATGAATTTAGAATGAGTTCATTACAGTACCTAAGTGGTGGTTTTATTTTCTTATACTAACGGAGCTTACGAGTTTTCTGTTGAGTTTTGTGTTGTGAAGTTTTTAAGTTTTTGGTAAGGATTCGATGGAATATGGAATAAGGAGTGGCAAGAGCCTAAGCTTGGGGATGCCCAAGGCACCCCAAGGTAATATTCAAGAATAGCCAAAAGCCTAAGCTTGGGGATGCCCCGGATGGCATCCCCTCTTTCGTCTTCGTTCATCGGTAACTTTACTTGGAGCTATATTTTTATTCGCCACATGATATGTGTTTTGCTTGGAGCGTCATTTTATTTTGTTAGTATTTGCTTGCTGTTATTTAGAATAATGTTTTGCATCTTTAGTTTCAATAAAAATGTCAAGGATAGCCTTTACCATGCTTATTTTGCTAGTATACATGTGTTGTTTGAAAACAGAAAGATTACTGCTGTTGGAAAAATTCCCTAGAAAATTCAGAGCATGATATAATGTTTAAACCTTTTGCATGATGAGATCTGATAAATTTACTACAGTGGGAATTTTATTTCATAATTTTTGGAGTTAGGGAAGTATGATTAATCTTGCATTCCTTACAGATTGTACTGTTTTGGCAGATTGCTGTTATCTTTGCATTGTTTGCGTATGTTTGCTTGTTTAATGATTATATTTGAGGATAGGAGTATTAAATATGCGGAGGCATTTAGTATTCAATGTTGAATAATAATTTTAGTTATTTGTTATAGTAGAAAATGATAAGGTTTTGCATTGGTTTATACTAACCTATCTCACGAGTTCTTGTTGAATTTGGTGTGAATGAAGCTTTTTGATAAAAAGAAGAGAAACCATGATATGAAAGGAATTAAGGAGACACAAAAGTTCAAGCTTGGGGATGCGCAAGGAACCCCAAGATAATATTTCAAGAAGTCTCAAGCACCTAAGCTTGGGTATGCCCCGGTAGGCATCCCACCTTTCTTTTTCAACAATTATCGGTTAGTAACGGTAGAGCCTAAGTTTTTGCTTCTTCACATGAGTTGTGTAATCCTTGCAATGTCATTTTATTTTGTTTTTCTTGCTGTTTGAATACAATACCAAGATCTGAAATTCTTTAATGAGAGAGAGTCTTCGCATAGTTACATAATTATTTAGCTACTCATTGATCTTCACTTATATCTTTTTGAGTAGTTTGTCATTTACTCGTGTGCTTCACTTATATCCTATGAGTAAATTATTGAATGAGTTGATTGTCATAAATCTGAAATTATATATGTCTCATTTGCTTATCCCATGGGGAGTAGTGACTTCACATCTAAGAAGTAGAGGTTGTAAATTTATTGAAGGTTAGCAAGCATTGTATTGGTCATTCGAACAATTCATGAAAGAATATTGAAGGAAGAGAGATTTCACATATAAATATACTATCGTAGACATCTTTTGTAATTGGGATCACTCATTAAAGTATGACATGCTAAAGATTTGATGTTGGACAAGGAAGACAACGTAATGGGTTATGTTTTCCGACATCTCAGTTACAGTATATTGTCATGGATCATGCAAACATGTTGAGCTTGCCTTTCCCCCTCATGCTAGCCAAAATTCCTTGCACCAAGTAGAGATACTACTTGTGCTTCCAAATATCCTTAAACCAGTTTTGCCATGAGAGTCTACCATACCTACCTATGGATTGAGTAAGATCCTTCAAGTAAGTTGTCATCGGTGCAAGCAATAAAAATTGCTCTCTAAATATGTATGATATTTTGGTGCGGAGAAAATAGCTTTATACGATCTCTTGTTATGGAAGCAATAAAAGCGACGGACTGTATAATAAAGGTCCATATACAAGTGGCAATATAAAGTGATGTTCATTCACGTTAAGATTTTGTGCATCCAACCCTAAAAGCGCATGACAACCTATGCTTCCCTCTGCGAAGGGCCTATCTTTTACTTTATGTCTTTTACTTTTATGCAAGAGTCAAGGTGATCTTCACCTTTCCCTTTTTCATTTTATCCTTTGGCAAGCACCTCGTGTTGGGAAGATCCTGATATATATATCCAATTGGATGTAAGTTAGCATGAACTATTATTGTTGACATCACCCAAAGGTGAATACGTTGGGAGGCAACACTATAAGCTCCTATCTTTCTCAGTGTCGGATTGAAACTCCATAACCATTAGTATTGCGTGAGTGTTAGCAATTGTAGAAGACTATATGACAGTTGAGTATGTGGAGTTTGCTATTCCTGAAAATAAGATGAATTGTAATTGTTTGATGACTGAGAATGAAGTTTGCTAGTTTTCAAGAAAGTTTATGGTCTATGCTTTGACATGTGAATTGCTTGTTACTTTATCGTGAGAAGTTTTATGAGATGAACTACTGTTATGACATATTATCATGCTAGAAAAGGTGATTGAAATTATCATTGATTAAACTTGTGCACCTTCTAGAATTCACACTTCATAAATTCTTTCTTTATCATTTACCTACTCGAGCACGAGTAGGAATTAAGCTTGGGGATGCTGATACGTCTCCAACGTATCTATAATTTATGAAGCATTCATGCTATTTTATTATAAGTTTTGAATGATTACAGGCTTTATTATACACTTTTATATTACTTTTGGGACTAACCTATTAACGGAGGCCCAGCCCATATTGCTGTTTTATTGCCTGTTTTAGTATTTCGAGGAAAAGGAATATCAAACGGAGTCCAAACGGAATGAAACCTTCGGCAGCGTGATTTTTTGGAAGAATATGATCTGGAAGACTTGGAGTTCACGTCATAAGATCCTCGAGGAAGCCACAAGATAGGAGGGCCCCCCTACTGGGCACGCCCCCTGTCTCGTGGGCCCCTCGAGGACCCCCTCGACCGACTTCTTTCGCCTATATAAGCCTACGTACCCTAAAAATATCGAATATGAAGATAGATCGGGAGTTCCGCTGCCGCAAGCCTCTGTAGCCACCAAAAAGCTCTCGGGAGCCCGTTCCGGCACCCTGCCGGAGGGGGAACCCATCACCGGTGGCCATCTTCATCATCCCGGCGCTCTCCATGACGAGGAGGGAATAGTTCACCCTCGGGGCTGAGGGTATGTACCAGTAGCTATGTGTTTGATCTCTCTCTCTCTCGTGTTCTCTCTATGGCACGATCTTGATGTATCGCGAGCTTTGTTATTATAGTTAGATCTTATGATGTTTCTCCCCCTCTACTCTCTTGTGATGAATTGAGTTTCCCTCTTGAAGTTATCTTATCGGATTGAGTCTTTATTTGAGAACACTTGATGTATGTCTTGCCGTGTTTATCTGTGGTGACAATGGGATATCACGTGCCACTTGATGTATGTTTTGGTGACCAACTTGCGGGTTCCGCCCATGAACCTATGCATAGGGGTTGACACATGTTTTCTTGACTCTCCGGTAGAAACTTTGGGGCACTCTTTGAAGTACTTTGTGTTGGTTGGATGAATCTGAGATTGTGTGATGCATATCGTATAATCATGCCCAGGGATACTTGAGGTGACAATGGAGTATCTAGGTGACATTAGGGTTTTGGTTGATTTGTGTCTTAAGGTGTTATTCTAGTACGAACTCTTTAATAGATTGATGCGAAAGAATAACTTTGAGGTGGTTTCGTACCCTACCATAATCTCTACGTTTGTTATCTTATCTCAAAGTTATGCAGTGACTCTTTGTTGCATGTTGAGGGCTTGTTATATGATCTATCTCTGTTATTATTGTTGAGAGAACTTGCACTAGTGAAAGTATGAACCCTAGGCCTTGTTTCCTACCATTGCAATACTGTTTACGCTCACTTTTATCATTAGTCACCTTGCTGTTGTTATATTTTCAGATTACAAAAACCTATATCTACCATCCATATTGGACTTGTATCACCATCTCTTCGCCGAACTAGTGCACCTATACAATTTACCATTGTATTGGGTGTGTTGGGGACACAAGAGACTCTTTGTTATTTGGTTGCAGGGTTGTTTGAGAGAGACCATCCTGATCCTATGCCTCCCACGAATTGATAAACCTTAGGTCATCCACTTGAGGGAAATTTACTACTGTCCTACAAACCTGTGCACTTGCAGGCCCAACAACGTCTACAAGAAGGTTGTGTAGTAGACATCAACCACCACTTAGGTACTGTAATTAACTCATTATAAATTCATATTGGTGTAATATCTACTGTATTCCAACTTCTCTATGTTTCATACCCTCCGATACTACTCATAGATTCATCAAAATAAGCAAACAACACATGGAAAACAGAATCTGTCAAAAACAGAACAGTCTGTAGTAATCTGTATCAAACGTATACTTATGCAACTTCAAAAAACCTAAGAAATTAGGAAGTCCTAAGAAATATGTGTACCAATCCATACCAAAACGAATCAGATCAGAAGCACGTTTCTGTGAATTATCAAAACTAAATTACTGGGTGCAAGAGTTTCTGATTTTCAGCAGGATCAACACAACTATCACCGTAAGCTGTCCTAAACGTCTTCCTTGGCACTTTATTGAAACAAAAGCTATAAAACATGATTACTACAGTATCATAATCACGTGAACACACAAAAATAGTATTGATAAATGTTGGTTTGTCTCCCAACAAGCGCTTTTCTTTAATGCCTTTCTAGCTAGGCATGATGATGACAATGATGCTCACATAAAAGATAAGAATTGAAACATAAAGAGAGCATCATGAAGAATATGACTAGCACATTTAAGTCTAAGCCACTTCCTATGCATAGGAATTTTGTGAGCAAACAACTTATGGGAACAATAATCAACTAGCATAGGAAGGTAAAACAAGCATAGCTTCAAAATTTCAACACATAAAGAGGAAACTTGATATTATTGCAATTCCTACAAGCATATGTTCCTCCCTCATAATAATTTTCAGTAGCATCATGAATGAATTCAACAATATAACCAGCACCAAAAGCATTCTTTTCATGATCTACTTGCATAGAAAATTTACTACTCTCCACATAAGCAAAATTCTTCTCATGAATAGTAGTGGGAGCAAATTCAACAAAATAATTATCATGTGAGGCATAATCCAATTGAAAAATAAAATCATGATGACAAGTTTCATGGTTATCATTATTCTTAATAGCATACAAGTCATCACAATAATCACCATTGATAGCAACTTTGTTCTCATAATCAATTGGAAGCTCTTCTGAAATAGTGGATTCATCACTAAATAAAGTCACGACTTCTCCATATCCACTTTCATAATTATCACAATAATATTCTACATCCTCCAAAATAATGGGATCACTACTCCTAAAATTTACACTCTTCCAAACCCACGTTCATCAATATAATCATCATAAATAGGAGGCATGATTTCATCATAATAAATATTCTCATCAAAACTTGGGGGACTAAACATATCATCTTCATTAAACATAGCATCCCCAAGCTTGTGGATTTGCATATCATTAGCATCATGGATATTCAAGGAATTCATACTAATAACATTTCAATCATGCTCATCATACAAAGATTTAGTGCCAAGCATTTTAATGCATTCTTCTTCTAGCAATTGAGCACAATTTTCCTTTCCATCATTCTCACGAAAGATATTAAAAAGATGAAGCGTATGAGACAAACTCAATTCCATTTTTTTGTAGTTTTCTTCTATAAACTAAACTAGTGATAAAACAAGAAACAAAAAGATTCAATTGCAAGATCTAAAGATATACCTTCAACCACTCACCTCCCCGGCAACGGCGCCAGAAAAGAGCTTGATGCCTACTACACAACCTTCTTCTTGCAGACGTTGTTGGGCTTCCAAGTGCAGAGGTTTGTAGGACAGTAGCAAATTTCCCTCAAGTGGATGACCTAGGGTTTATCAATCCATGGGAGGCGTAGGATGAAGATGGTCTCTCTCAAGCAACCCTGCAACCAAATAACAAAGAGTCTCTTGTGTCCCCAACACACCCAATACAATGGTAAATTGTATAGGTGCACTAGTTCGGCGAAGAGTTGGTGATACAAGTGCAATATGGATGATAGATATAGGTTTTTGTAGTCTGGAAATATAAAAACAGCAAGGTAACAAGTGATAAAAGTGAGAGTAAATGGTATTACAAAGCTAGGAAACAAGGCATAAGGTTCATACTTTCACTAGTGCAAGTTATCTCAACAATAATAACATACTTGGATCATATAACTATCCCTCAACATGCAACAAAGAGTCACTCCAAAGCCACTAATAGCGGAGAACAAACAAAGAGATTATGGTAGGGTACGAAACCACCTCAAAGTTATCCTTTCTGTTCTATCTATTCAAGAGTTCATACTAAAATAACATGAAGTTATTCTTTCCGTTCAATCTATCATAGAGTTCATACTAGAATAACACCTTAAGACACAAATCAACCAAAACCCTAATGTCACCTAGATACTCCATTCTCACCTCAAGTATCCATGGGCATGATTATACGATATGCATCACACTATCTCAGATTCATCTATTCAACCAACACAAAGTACTTCAAAGAGTGCCCAAAAGTTTCTACCGGATAGTCAAGACGAAAACATGTGCCAACCCCTATGCATAGGTTCATGGGCGGAACCCGCAAGTTGATCACCAAAACATACATCAAGTGGATCACGTGATATCCCATTGTCACCACAGATAAGCACGGCAAGACATACATCAAGTGTTCTCAAATCCTTAAAGACTCAATCCGATAAGATAACTTCAAAGGGAAAACTCAATCCATTACAAGAGAGTAGAGGGGGAGAAACATCATAAGATCCAACTATAATAGCAAAGCTCGCGATACATCAAGATCGTGCCATAGAGAGAACACAAGAGAGAGAGATCAAACACATAGCTACTGGTACATACCCTCAGCCCCGAGGGTGAACTACTGCCTCCTCGTCATGGAGAGTGAGGGAGTCCTGGACTAGGGGGTGTCCGGATAGCCGAACTATCATCTTTGGCCAGACTCTAAGACTATGAAGATACAAGATTGAAGACTCCGTCCCGTGTCCGGATGGGACTTTCCTTGGCGTGGAAGGAAAGCTTGGTGATACGGATATGTAGATCTCCTACCATTGTAACCGACTCTGTGTGACCCTAACCCTCTCCGGTGTCTATATAAACCGGAGGGTTTTAGTCCGTAGGACGAACAACAATCATACCATAGGCTAGCTTCTAGGGTTTAGCCTCATTGATCTCGTTGTAGATCTACTCTTGTACTACCCATATCATCAATATTAATCAAGCAGGAGTAGGGTTTTACCACCACCGAGAGGGCCCGAACCTGGGTAAAAACATCGTGTCCCTCGTCTCCTGTTACCATCTGCCTAGACGCACAGTTCGGGACCCCCTACCCGAGATCCGCCGGTTTTGACACCGACATTGGTGCTTTCATAGAGAGTTCCTCTGTGTCGTCGCCTTTAGGCCCGATGGCTCCTTCGATCATCAACAACGACGCGGTCCAGGGTGAGACTTTTCTCCCCGGACAGATCTTCGTATTCGGCGGCTTTGCACTGCGGGCCAACTCACTTGGCCATCTAGAGCAGATTGAAAGCTACGCCCCTGGCCATTAGGTCAGATTTGGAAGTTTGAATTATACGGCTGACGTCCGCGGAGACTTGATCTTCGACGGGTTCGAGCCGCAGCCGAGCGCGCCGCACTGTCACGATGGGCATGATCTAGCTCTGCTGCTAGACAGTGCCCTGGAGGCCACACAAGTGTCTGCTCCGACCCTTAGCTCGGAGCCGACTGCGCCGATCGAGGACGGGTGGCTGGACACCGCCTCGGGGGCTGCTACCTCTACGGCGATAGAGCCGAATACCAACCCGGTCCTTTGTGAAGCTCGTGACTCCAAGGTGCTGGACTCCTCTCCGGACTCCGAACCTTCCGCGCCCCTGCCAGTCGAATCCGATTGGGCGCCGATCATGGAGTTCACCGCTGCGGACATCTTTCAGCACTCGCCCTTTGGTGACATCTTGAATTCGCTAAAGAGTCTCTCTTTATCAAGAGAGCCCTGGCAGACAGAGAGGTAGAGGATGATAATTATATGCCTCCCTTCGAAGATGAGGCAAGCCTCGACGACGACGAATTTGTCGTACCTGAGGATCCCGTCGAACAAGAGCGTTTCAAACGCAAGCTTGTGGCCACGGCAAGAAGCCTCGAGAAAAAGCAGCAACAGCTTCGAGCTGACCAAGACTTGCTAGCCGATAGATGGACTGAAGTCCTTGCGGCCGAAGAGTATGAAGTCGAACGCCCCTCCAATAGCTACCCAAAACGCAGGCTGCTACCCCGATTAGAGGAGGAAGCACCTAAACCTACATCACCAGCGCATAATACGGTCGACCGGCCACCTCGTGGCCGCGACAGAGAGGCCTCTCGGCCCTACACTCAAGCCACACACCGGCGCCGCTCAAAAAATACCAAGGCGCGGGAAAATGCGCCAGACCTGCGGGATATACTCGAGGACAAGGCAAGGCAAACAAGATCGATCTACAGATCGCGTGGGCGCCCCACGATACGTGATAACAACCGTCATGCCGGATACAGCAATTCTGGCCGGGCCGAACACAGTAGACAAAGCTCGTTTGAGCTGCGTCGTGATATAGCCCAATACAGAGGCGCCACACACCCACTATGCTTCATAGACGAAGTGATGGATCATCAAATCCCTAAGGGTTTCAAAACCCGTAAACACTGAATCATACGATGGCACAACAGATCCGGCAGTCTGGATCGAGGACTATCTCCTCCATATCCACATGGCACGCGGTGACGATCTACACGCCATCAAATACCTCCCACTCAAGCTTAAAGGACCAGCGCGGCATTGGCTTAACAGCTTGCCAGCAGAGTCAATCGGTTGTTGGGAAGACCTGGAAGCCGCATTCCTCGACAACTTCCAGGGCACTTATGTGCAACCACCAGACACCGATGACCTAAGCCACATAATTCAGTAGCCAGAAGAATCGGCCAGACAATTCTGGACACGGTTCCTAACCAAGAAAAATCAAATCGTCGACTGTCCGGATGCAGAGGCCCTTGCAGCCTTCAAACACAACATCCGCGACGAGTGGCTTGCCCGGCACCTAGGACAGGAAAAGCCGAAATCCATGGCAGCCCTCACAACACTCATGACCCGCTTCTGTGCGGGAGAGGATAGCTGGCTAGTTCGTAGTAACAACATGACCAAGAGCCTTGGTAATTCAGATACCAAGGACACCAACGGCAGGTCGCGTCGCAACAAGCACAAGCGCCGCATTAATGGCGACAATGCTGAGGATACGGCAGTGAATGCCGGATTCAGAGGCTCTAAACCCGGTCAGCGGAAAAAGCCATTCAAAAGAAATACTCCGGGCCCGTCCAATTTGGACCGAATACTCGATCGGCTTGTGCCAGATACACGGCACCCCCGAAAAGCCAGCCAATCACACCAACATGGATTGTTGGGTGTTCAAGCAGGCAGGCAAGTTAAGTGCCAAAAACAATGACAAGGGGCTGCATAGCGATGACGAGGAGGAGACCCGGCCGCCGAACAATAGAGGACAGAAGGGTTTCCCCCCACAAGTGCGGACGGTGAACATGATATACGCAATCCATATACCCAAAAGGGAGCGGAAGCGTGCACTCAGGGACGTATATGCGATGGAGCCAGTCGCCCCAAAGTTCAATTTGTGGTCCTCCTACCTGATCACTTTTGATCGAAGGGACCACCCCACTAGCATCCGCCATGGCGGATTCGCCGCATTGGTTCTAGACCCAATCGTCGACGGATTTCACCTCACTAGAGTCCTGATGGACGGCGGTAGCAGCCTGAACCTGCTTTATCAGGATACAGTGCGCAAGATGGGCATAGACCCCTCAAGGATTAAACCCACAAATACGACCTTTAAAGGTGTCATACTAGGTGTAGAGGCCAACTGTACAGGCTCAGTTACACTTGAAGTGGTCTTCGGATCCCCGGATAACTTCCGAAGCGAGGAGTTAATCTTTGACATAGTCCCGTTCCGCAGCGGCTATCACGCACTGCTCGGACAAACCGCATTTGCAAAGTTCAATGCGGTGCCGCACTATGCATACCTCAAGCTCAAGATGTCAGGCCCTCGAGGAGTCATTACGGTCAACGGAAACACCGAACACTCTCTCCGGACGGAGGAGCATACAGCGGCTCTCGAGGCGGAAGTACAAAGCAGCCTCTTAAGGCAATTCTCGAGTTCGGCCGTTAAGCGGCCGGACACCGTCAAACGCGCCCGGAGTAACCTACAACAAGACCGCCTGGCACGTTCCGAGCACGCGTAGCAATGCAGCCCCAACCCCAGCCCTTACGAAATCGGGAGACCAGTACCACGCGTACATAACTACGCTCTGGAGATACCATGGGCATAGGGGTAGGGGCACGACCACGGCATGCCCGGAGAGCGGCTCAACCGCACCAGGGGCTCCCAATTTTGTCATTCCTTTTTTTTTCTTATCCTCATGACTCCGTTTTCCAGAAGCCCTGTCCGGCAGTAGAACCGCCGAACTCATGATGCAACAGCCAGGGAAGCAGAAAAGCTACGTCGAGTGTCTAGGTGGTCTCTATTACAAGCAATATACCTGTTTTTGCATACAATCCCGCAGCCTACCCCTGGAGGGGGACATGTTAAATAGTCCTACCCCTTGCTTATCGCCTATTTGCATCGTTCTGCTTTCATTGCAGTATTTTTTGAATAAACAATGCGTCGCTTTTTGCCTATTATTGCATTCCTTTTTTATCTATATATGTTATGACATGTTGCATCCGTACGCTTTGGTACGGCCAAATACACCAGGGGCTTAAGTTCCTCGAAATAAGGTGTGATAAGCCCGAACACTTTCACAAGTGCGGCACCCCGAACTTATAGCATTATATGCATCGGCTCCGAATCATGTCTTGGGTCAATAGTTGGGTTTGCCTGGCTCCCATGTTTTGGTACCTTACGTTCCGTTATATCGGCTAAGGTAGCGCCGGGAGAACCACTGCGAGTCTGCCCCAGTTGAGCTGGGTTGAGCACCTCAGTGGAGAAAGCTAAAACTGACCATCATGATACGGCGAGAGCCGGTCGCTGTTCGAGAGGTTTTTTCGAGTCCCTAAAGACTTATGCCGCTTAGAGCGAGGAGCCGGCTTTGTCCGGCCCAGGCGTGGATAGCGCCTCGAATTCAGTCTTCCGAACACTAGGGGCTTCGCCGAAATTTAAAATTATAGAATTCTATGGCTAAGTGGGAGTGTTCAAGCATTATAAGTCTAGTTGCCTCGTTCGTTGTGTTGAGCGCCTCCCTCGAAGGACCCAAAAATGGGAACAAGAGCGCTCAAGTTTATCCCGAACACCCCAGCACTCGTGGCATGGGGGCTGAAGCCAACGACTTGCCATCTCTCAAATTTGATAAACGGCCGCACAGAAGGTAATATTTTAAATTAACAAGCGTTGCTTAGCGCATATGAACAAAGTTTTCAGCGCACAGGATAACAAATGCGAGTCTACTCAAAAATTACATCTTTGAAGCACTCACCCGCTATAAGGCGGGCACCCTTCAGGACACCCTTATAGTACATCTCGGGCGTGCGATACTCCTTGCCCGGCAGTGGCGCGTCCGTCACAAGCTTCTCGGCGTCCATCTTGCCCCAGTGCACTTTAGCGCGGGCAAGGGCCCGACGGGCACCTTCAATGTAGACGGAATGCTTGATGATTTCAATCCATGGACAGGCGTCCACCAGCCGCCGCACCAGACCGAAGTAGCTCCCAGGCACGGCTTCTTTAGGCCACAGCCGAACTATGAGGCCCTTCATGGCCTGTTCGGCCACCTTGTGGAGCTCGACCAGCTGCTTCAGCTGGTCGCTCAGGGGCACCGGATGTCCGGCCTCAGCATATTGAGACCAGAACACCTTTTCTGTCGAGCTCCCCTCCTCGGCCCGGTAGAATGCGGCAGCGTCGGACACACTGCGGGGCAGATCTGCGAATGCTCCTGGAGAGCTCCGGATTTGGGTAAGTAACAAGTAATTCACTTTCATGTGCTTGCTTTGCATGAAGAATGCCTTACCCGCCGCTATCTTCTTTATTGCCTCAATTTCCTGGAGGGCTTTTTGGGCTTCGGCCTTAGCGGCTTTGGCACTCTCAAGAGCTGAGGCGAGCTCGGACTCTCGAGTCTTCGAGTCACGCTCCAAACTCTTGTGGTTTTTAGCGAGAGCCTGGAGCTCTTGCCGCACCTCCGCCACCCGCGCCTCCTGCTTCTCTCGCTCGGCGCGCTCCGCGGCCGCACCTTTTTCGGCCTTGGACACCGCCTCTTTCAGGGTTGCCACCTCATTCGTGGCCCCTGCAATACTCACGCTATTCCTGTCATTTTTTGCAACCAAATCCTTTCCATAAGGTATTACTTTAATAAGGTATCACTTACCTTCCTTGTCCTCGAGCTGCTTCTTGGCAAGGCCGAGCTCGTTCTCGGACCGCTCGAGGTCTTGCTTCAATGCACCGACCTCCACAGTCAGTGCGGCAATGGTCAGCAGCGCAGCCTGCATTCCCATATTGACATGCTTATGTTAGACTCGTGCGTATATCTTTTTAGATCCTCAGTTCGGCTTTTCTTTCCAAACATCAAACTGAGCATCAGGGGCTATTGTCTATGCGGTACTATTTTTACATATCTTAATTACATACCTCAAAGCCTGTTAGGAGGCTGGTACAGGCTTCAGTCAGCCCGCTCTTGGCGGACTGAACTTTCTGGATCACCGCACTCATATCAGTGCGGTGCTACATGGTCAAAAAAAAACAGTGCGGTGCTACTCGTCGATGGAGGCACCGTTGAGCGCCTCCAGCAAATTATCCGGCGCCTCCGATTGGACGGAGGTCACCGGCGTCGCAGTCTCGCCCTTCTCATGAAGGGGCCGCCCGCCGGACTCTAGAACCACTACTGGTTCCGGTGCAGAGTCCGGCCCAGGGCCGAACTCAGAACCCTTTGGGGATGGATCCCCCCGTGCCCAAAGTCCGGGAGGTTGCCCTGCGGCACCTCCGGAACCTCCTCCTGGCTAGGCCCCTTTTGGGACCCCACCTCGGCGTCATCCGCAGCACGAGGAGAGGAGACGGCCGGACGTGAAGTGCTATCCACGTCCGATGGCGCCAGGGAGCCGCTCGTTGAAGTGTCGAGCCCGTCCTTGGGCGGGCTGCAGGGTTATATTCGGCGATTAAGATTCTATGCGACAAATGAGACACCATGAGTTATTCTGGTACCCGGACACTTACGAAGTCGCCAGGGGCTTAGTCCTTGGCGGCCACTCCTCCTCATCGTCGTCGGCGTTGGTGGAGTAGTCCGGGGGGAGGGTCCTTCCCTTCTTGGACCCTTCGGCCTCCCTCGCTAGGGAGGCCTTCCTTTTCTTCTCTCCCCCCGCTGGGGGAGAGGCCTCTTTTTTCTCCCCCTCGTCTTCGGGGGAGGAGTCCGCCTCGGAGTCATCGGACGATGAGTCCGATAACACCTGACGTCGGGAACTCTTTTGGGTTCCCGTGGCCTTCTTCTTGGCCTTCTTCTCCGGCACCACATAAGGCGTCGGAGCCAGCAGCCCTGTTAATTGGGCGTCCGCTGGGTCTTCTGGCAAGGGAGCCGGACAGTTAACCTGCCCGGACGTCTTTTGCCAGGCCTATCAAAGGTAAAGGGAGTTTAGATCCCGCATAGAGTCAAACTATGGAAACTAAGCATCCTGTAAAGGGTAAAACAGCTTACCTCGCCGGCTTGACGCTGCGAGCTGAATCCGCGGTCTTCGGTAGCGGATGCGGGAGCCTCGGCGCCCTTGAACAGCACCTTCCAGTCATCTTCATACGTAGTGTCGAAGAGCCTGCTCAAGGTTCAGTGATGTGCCGGATCAAACTCCCACAAATTGAAGGTCCGTTTCTGGCACGGGAGGATCCGGCGGATGAGCATGACCTGGACTATGTTGACAAGCTTGAGCTTCTTGTTCACCAAGGTTTGGATGCAGGATTGGAGTCCGGTGAGCTCCTCCGAATCACCCCATGATAGGCCCTTCTCTTTCCAGGAGGTGAGCCGTGTGGGGATGCCAGATCTGAATTCGGGGGCCGCTGCCCATTTAGGGTCACGCGGCTCGGTGATGTAGAACCACCCCGACTGCCACCCCTTTATGGTCTCCACAAAGGAGCCCTCGAGCCATAGGACGTTGGGCATCTTGCCCACCATGGCACCTCCGCACTCCGCTTGGCGGCCGCCCACTACCTTCGGCTTGACATTGAAGGTCTTCAGCCATAAGCCGAAGTGGGGCTGGATGTAGAGGAAGGCCTCGCACACGAGGATGAACGCCGAGATGTTGAGGATAAAATTCGGGGCCAGATCATGGAAATCCAGGCCATAGTAGAACATGAGCCCCCGGACAAATGGGTGAAGTGGAAAACCTAGTCTGCGGAGGAAGTGGGTGAGGAACACCACCCTCTCATGGGGCCCGGGGGTGGGGATGAGCTGCCCCTCGTCGGGAAGCCGATGCTTGATGTCACTGGACAAGTATCCGGCCTTTCGCAGCCTCTTGATGTGCCCCTCCGTGACGGAGGAGGCCATCCACTTGCCTCCCGCTCCGGACATGGCTGGGGAAGGTTGAGGCGAGATGTGCGGGCTCGGGCGCTGGAGCTCGAGCACGCGGAAATGGATAAGCAAAGGAGGAAGAAGGCATAGGTGAAAAGGTGGATCCTTATCCCCTTATATATGGACGGACGAAACTATGCGTCCCCACCGGCCTGGTAAAACTCGCTTATCTCCCAAGCGTCGTAATCAATGGCGCAGTCGGGTTACCCACGCCCGTATTGATGACAATCCCGGAATAAGGGGACACGATTTCTGCTTTGACAAGACGTGCCAAGGAAACTGCTTTGCTAAACGCGCTGAGGTGGAACAGTAAAAACGATTCGAATAAAGGCTTGGTCGTGGTGTGACGTCACGCTACGAAATACGTCAGCAGATTGAACTTGTGTAAATATTATTCTCTCTAAGGTGGTATGTGGAACTTATTTTGCAGAGTCGGACACTATCCTTGTGTTCAAGATCTTCTATGAAGTATTCGGAGGAGGAACCCGCCTTGAAATGCCGAAGACAATATGTGCGCTGGACTCGTCGTCATTGAAGCCTGGTTCATTGGCTACTGAGGGAGTCCTGGACTAGGGGGTGTCCGGATAGCCGAACTATCATCTTTGGCCGGACTCCAAGACTATGAAGATACAAGATTGAAGACTCCGTCCCGTGTCCGGATGGGACTTTCCTTGGCGTGGAAGGCAAGCTTGGAGATACGGATATGTAGATCTCCTACCATTGTAACCGACTCTGTGTAACCCTAACCCTCACCGGTGTCTATATAAACCGGAGGGTTTTAGTCCGTAGGACGAACAACAATCATACCATAGGCTAGCTTCTAGGGTTTAGCCTCATTGATCTCGTGGTAGATCTACTCTTGTACTACCCATATCATCAATATTAATCAAGCAGGAGTAGGGTTTTACCTCCACCGAGAGGGCCCGAACCTGGGTAAAAACATCGTGTCCCTTGTCTCCTGTTACCATCCGCCTAGACGCACAGTTCGGGACCCCCTACCCGAGATCCGCCGGTTTTGACACCGACAGAGAGCGTCGGGATGATGAATATGGCCACCGGTGAGGAATTCCCCCTCCGGCAGGGTGCCGGAACGGGCTCCCGAGAGGTTCTTGGTGGCTACAGAGGCTTGCGGCAGCGGAACTCCCGATCTATCTTGTTCTTCAATGTTTTTAGGGTATATGGGAATATATAGGCGAAAGAAGACGGTCGGGGGAGCCTCGAGGGGCCCACGAGGGTGGAAGGCGCGCCCAGGGGGTGGGCGCGCCCCCCTCTCTCGTGGCTTCCTCGAAGCTTCCCTGGCTTGTACTCCAAGCTCCCTGGATTGCTTTCGTTCCAAAAATAACTCTTCCGAAGGTTTCATTCCGTTTGGACTCCGTTTGATATTCATTTTCTTCGAAACACTGAAATAGGCAATAAAACAGCAATATGGGATGGGCCTCCGGTTAATAGGTTAGTCCCAAAAGTAATATAAAAGTGTATAATAAAGCCCATAAACATTCAAAACAGATAATGAAATAGCATGAATGCTTCATAAATATAGATACGTTGGAGACGTATCACCAGGCCGTCGATGAAGCCACGGGTGGGCCGCAGGCAGGCAGGGCTGGATACCCCCAAATCCAGGACGCCGACATGCTCAGCTTCTATGGATGAAGCAAACTCTCAAGGACTATGGCATCAACATGAAGAATGTACCACTCTTCTGCGACAATGAAAGCACCATCAAGCTTTACAAGAATCCAATTCAGCACTTGAAGACAAAGCACATACAGATCCGTCATCACTTTCTCAGAGATCATGTCAACAAGGAAGATATTGATATCATTCACGTCAACACTGAAGGGCAATTGGCTGTTATCTTCACTAAGCCCTTGGATGAGAAAAGGTTTTGCAAGTTGCGGTGTGAGCTAAATATCTTAGAATCCTCAAATGTCTTGTAATTGGACACACATCCTAACGCTTATGCATGTTGACGACTTAGATGTGCAACACACGAAGTAATGTATATCTTCAATCAATGAAGACTTACCCTCTGAGTGTGAATACATTAATGTGGAATTTGACTTCGGAGCGCCACAATAATTGTGCGTTGTGTCTGGGTTTAATACTTCCTATACGGTGGGTAAGGCCACCACCAAATTCTTATTGAAGTGTTTCTCTTGGCGTTATGGTTGCATAGTCTTCACATTTGGTTTGTCTTCAACATTGATTTGTCTTCATGATTTATCTTCACAATGTTTACTTGGTTA
>NC_041381.1:343666708-343689526 GCF_002162155.2 Triticum dicoccoides
GTCCTCTACAGCATTCACTTATAGCTATGTCTTCATTCTTGAATATTTATTGATCTAAGTGAATGTGATCGGACCCGAACCTATTCTGTGCTTCTACCTCAATTCTATCTATCCAAATCATATCCATTCTATTGAAACCTGTCGATTGTCTTCTCTGAGTCCTTGTCAGCAGAGGCCAATCTGACAAATACTTAGTCTGTTTTAATGTTGCATCCTTATTGTCTGAAAACCGGAGAAGCCGGAACGACCACCCGACAATCCAGGCGTGCGTGGGAACATGGAACAACTTTCTATGAGTTGCATGCACGCCATGTGTCTCTCAGATGTGAACCGCCAGGGGCACCTGCGTAATTGCGCTGCACTGCCCTCCTCCTTCTTATAAATACTCACCCGAGCGTCAATATCTGTTCTTCCACCTTGCCACCTCGCACAAACCCTAGCGCCTCCACTAGCTCGCGTCGATGCCGGAGACGAAGCGCTTAGCTACCGTGACTTATTCGACGTTGTCCTCACGCCGGCCACAGATCTCGTCCTCTCCGCCGCCGCCGTAGGTGTCTTCCACCGCCAAGTTAGGGCGTGGGAGATTGAACTGCTCGACTTCCCTTCCAACTTGTCCAGCAGTTTTTCGCGGTAATTAAATCTCACTTTTTACTGCCTTTTTGATCTGTCAAATCTGTCCACTTCAACCAAAAGTGGTTTCTTCACTTCCAAATCTAGATTTATTCTCTTCTGCATCTCATACCATGCCAAGTATATTCACTTATGCTTCACAACTAGTTAGATTCCTCACTTGTACTTATTCATGGCTTTGTACAAATCTGGAACCAACTCTCTTCGAATAAGTGAATGTCTTCGCACTATGAGGTCAATGTCTTCTAAACTGATTTATCTTCAAAATCTTCTAAGAATGCATATGACCTCTTCCACTTCCCTCGCATCTCTAATGCTGTCACAGGTACATGTCCGTGGGAGAATCCCTTGGTTCTCATAGTCTGCATTCATTTGCAGAATACTTACAGTGTCACATTGAATCACCTGAAGCCAGTTCTTGTCTGACCAGCAGACGGAAGCCATTCATTGTGCTGAAGCCAATCAGTCTGAATATCATGGCTTCAGATAAGTCTGCACGCAAGGGTGGTAGGCAACACCGCGGCAACACTGCACTCGATCTGCCTCCTGCTCTGTATGAGCAGTATAAGTCAGATCTTGAAGAAAACTACAACTAGCGCAAAAACCGGATTCCGTGGATCCGAAGATATTGGGCTGAGGAATGGTTCAAGTACAGGTTCGTCACGCCTGAATATGCTAAAAAGAATGCCATCAAGTGGCCCTGGGGTGACTGCCTCTACCGTGGCTTGGTGCCAAAGAGCAAGGCTGAAGCCATTGAGAGGAAATTTTATACGTGCATGGTCAGAGGACCACAGCCTAAAGCCGCCGACCCATCTTCACTGTTATGGTGTCGTGACGACAATCAGTTCAAGCGCAACTATCCGTTTGCTAAAGATTCAGCCACCAAGAACCACAAGGAGTTCGGCCTCAACTTCAACCCTGGCCCCTCCCCTCCAAGATCTGATGGGACACGTGAAGCTAATGAGAACAGAATTGGCCCCTTTCCCAATTTTGATGGGCTTCTGTCTCACATTGCTGCCCAGAGGGCAGCTGTGGAGCAATCTGCAGCAGAAGCTGATTCTTATGATGCTCCCTCACCTCCAAAGGAGAAGAAGAAGAAGAAGAATAAGAAGGCAAAAGCTTCAAAGCCATCTTCTTCACCAAAAGCTTCAACAAGGAAGACTCTGAAGACTGCACCACCTGAATCCAGTGTGCAGTCTGAAGACTTATCTCGTGTGTCCAAGAGGACCAAGAAACCATTGCCCAACAAGGCCACTGGGAAACCTCTGACTCTGTTTGCTGTTCTGTGCAATGAAGATGAAGCCATTGATCTGTCCAGTGATGAAGATCTTGGTGATGATGCTTTGGAAATGCTTATCAAGAGCAAGCAAGAGGCAGAAATCCTCAATGATCTGCCCCTCTTTGATGGAGACATTGCTGGTGAATTGGCCTTGGCTCAGAAGATTGTTGAGCTAAAAAACAAGATTGATTATGAGAAGGCTCACTTCAAGAAGAACATGGCCAAGCTCAGCGTGGCAGATGTTCAAATCTACAAGAATATGTTGCACGACCTCAAGGAGGAGTTCCACAAGAAGCGCACTGAAGCAAAAGGCTCACGCGAGTGCATGAAGTATCTCGCTGAGAAATGCGTTCAAGCCCACAATGAAGCTGAGAACCGAAAAGCTCTTGGGCGCCCTGGCATCGATCCCAGGATGGCTGCCAAGAAGAAGAAGCCTGCTAAGACCCAAACTGCACTAAGGCAGGAAGAAGCTCGCATTGTCTTCCCTGCCAATATGACAGGCTCGAAGCCTAAGCTCCCCTCAGCAGCTTCAGAACTGAGGAAAACAAGGGCAGCTGAAACCGAAGCCAAGAAGTGCAAGCACAAGGATGCATCTGATGATGCCCCTTCCAAGAAGAAGTTGAAGACTAAGGACACTCATTGTTGAACCCATCTCAGATTCTCCTCCTGCTGCCTCAAATCAAGAACAACGTGTTGTGCTCCACCAGCCTGCTTCCACAACGGCTCATGAAGAAGGAGAACAAGTTCCAGCTATTGACCCCAACGCAGCTGAAGACATTGGTCATGAAGACAATGTTTTTGATGATGAAGTCCTTCCTCAACTGGAGCATCAGTTTGTATCATCGCCTGCTCCAACGAGCAGCGAATACATCAGCATTGTTCATCCATTGATGCCAATAGCTCAAGATGATTCATGGGCTGAGCGCCTGCAAGAAGAAACACCTGTTCATGATGAAACACCCAACACTCCACCAGCGCAAGTCACCAACCCAGTGGTGAATGACGACAACTACATGGAGACCACTCCATCGCCAAAGGCATCGCCCGTTTTCCAACGGCTTCACGAAGGTCTCAGGCCATCGATCTCCATCTCAACCATCCCAGAAGAAGATTCACAACAATCCAGTTCAGTGGCACGTCAAGTGTTCCCTGAAGAAAATTCTTCTGCGACGGTTACAGAGTCTGAAGCCAAACCTACTAAAGACATTCCGGCTGCATCAACCGATGAAGAAGAAAGAGAAAGAATAGAAGAGAGAGTTGCCACACCCCCTGCCCCAGATCAAGTCATTCTCGAGGAGAATGTGATTGTGCAAGACCCTCCGCTCGTTGACCATATGGAGGTTGAGAACAATGAGGCTGCCACAAACACTGTTGAAGCCAATGACCCTGTCTTGGCTGAAGATCATGTGGAGCCAGAAGCCAATGTTTGATACGTCCATTTTGCATCATGCTTTTGTATCAATATTTATTGCATTATGGGCTATTATTTCACGTTATGTCACAATACTTATGGCTATTCTCTCTTATTTTACAAGGTTTACATGAAGAGGGAGAATGCCGGCAGCTAGAATTCTGGGCTGGAAAAGGAGCAAATATTGAAGGCCTATTCTACGCAACTCCAAAAGTCCTGAAACTCCACGGAATATCTTAAAATAAATAAAGAAAAATCGTCGCCAAAGATGAAGGCCAGGGGGCCCACACCCTGCTCACGAGGGTGGGCCCCCCCCTGGGGCGCGCCCCTACCTCGTGGGCCCCCTGGTGGCTCTCCGACGACCATATTCTCCTATATGAAGTCTTTCGATGAGAAAAAAATAGAAGGCAACCTTTCGGGACGAAACTCCGCCGCCACGAGGCGGAACCTTGGCGGAACCAATCTAGGGCTCCAGCAGAGCTGTTCTGCCGGGGACACTTCCCTCCGGGAGGGGGAAATCATCACCATCGTCATCACCAACACTCCTCTCATCGGGAGAGGGCAATCTCCATCAACATATTCATCATCACCATCTCATCTCCAAACCCTAGTTCATCTCTTGTACCCAATTCTTGTCTCCAAGTCCGGGATTGGTGCTAGTAGGTTGCTAGTAGTGTTGATTACTCCTTGTAGTTGATGCTAGTTGGTTTTTTTGGTGGAAGATCATATGTTCAGATCCTTTATGCACATTATTACCCCTCTGATTATGAACATGAATATGCTTTGTGAGTAGTTACGTTTGTTCCTGAGGACAAGGGAGAAGTCTTGCTATTAGTAGTCATGTGAATTTGGTATTCGTTCGATATTTTAATAAGATGTATGTTGTCTAACCTCTAGTGGTGTTATGTGAATGTCAACTACATAACACTTCACCATTATTTGGGCCTAGAGGAAGGAATTGGGAAGTAATAAGTAGATGATGGGTTGCTAGAGTGACAGAAGCTTAAACCCTAGTTTATGCGTTGCTTCGTAAGGGGCTGATTTGGATCCATATGTTTCATGCTATGGTTAGGTTTACCTTAATACTTTTGTTGTAGTTGCGGATGCTTGCAATAGAGGTTAATCATAAGTGGGATGCTTGTTCAAGTAAGAACAACACCCAAGCACCGGTCCACCCACATATCAACTTATCAAAGTACCGAACGCGAATCATATGAGCGTGATGAAAACTAGCTTGACGATATTCCCATGTGTCCTCGGGAGCGCTTTTCCTATTATAAGAGTTTGTCCAGGCTTGTCCTTTGCTACAAAAAGGATTGGGCCACCTTGCTGCACTTTATTTAATTTTGTTACTTGTTGCTCGTTACAATTTATATTATCACAAAACTATCTATTACCACTTATTTCAGTACTTGCAGAGAATACCTTGCTGAAAACCGCTTATCATTTCCTTCTGCTCCTTGTTGGGTTCGACACTCTTACTTATCAAAAGGACTATGATAGATCCCCTATACTTGTGGGTCATCAAGACTCTTTTCTGGCACCGTTGCCGGGGAGTGAAGCGCCTTTGGTAGGTGGAATTTGGTAAGGAAAAATTTATATAGTGTGCTGAAATTTTCTGTCACCTGTTACTATGGAAAGCAATTGTCTGAGGGGCTTGTTCGGGGTATCTTCACCCCGCCCAGTAGAGCAATGAGTTGCTCCTCAACCTACTGAACCTATTGAAAATGAAACTCCTTTTGAAATTCCTTCGGGTTTGATGGAAAAACTGCTAGCTAACACTTTTACAGGAGATGGAACAAAGCATCCTGATGAACATCTACGCTACGTGGATGATGTTTGTGGACTATTTAAGCTTGCAGGTATACCCGATGATGTTGTTAAGAAGAAGGCCTTCCCTTTATCATTGAAGGGAGACGCATTGACATGGTATAGGCTATGTGATGATATGAGATCATGGAACTATAAAAGATTGAAATTGGAATTTCATCAAAAGTATTACCCTATGCATCTTGTTCATCGTGATCGCAATTATATATATAATTTTTCGCCTCGCGAAGGAGAAACCATCGCTCAAGCTTGGGGGAGGCTTAAATCAATGTTATATTCATGCCCCAATCATGAGCTCTCAAGAGAAGTAATTATGCAAAGTTTTTATGCTCGGCTTTCTGATAACAATCGCACCATGTTCGATATTTCTTGTGCTGGCTCTTTTATGATGAAGACTATTGAATTTAAAAGGAATTTATTGGATAGAATTAAATGCAACTCTGAAGATTGGGACCTTGACGAAGGTAAGGAGTCACATATGACACCTAAGTTTGATTGTGTTAAATCTTTTATGGATACCGATATTTTCCATAAGTTTTGCACTAAATATGGACTTGACTCTGAGATAGTAGCTTCATTCTGTGAATCTTTTGCTACTTATGTTGATCTCCCCAAGGAGAAGTGGTTTAAATATCATCCTCCCATAGAAGTAAAAGTAGCTGCACCTATTAAAGTTGAAGAAAAGATTGTCACTTATAATGATCCTATTGTTCCCACTTCTTATGTTGAGAAACCACCTTTCCCTGTTAGAATGAAGGATCATGCTAAAGCTTCAACTGTTGTTCGTAAAAGCAATATTAGAACTTATACACCTCCTGAGCAAGTCAAAGTAGAACCCAATATTGCTATTGTTAAAGATCTCTTGTCTGATAATATTGCTGGGCATGTTATTCAATTCCGTGGTGAAACTGCTAGAATTGCTAAACCTTGCGCTAGAGCTAAACATAGACCTGTGGTAGGCGTGCCTGTTATTTCTGTTAAAATAGGAGATCATTGTTATCATGGTTTATGTGATATGGGTGCCAGTGCTAGTGTTATACCTATTACCTTGTATGAAGAAATTATGCATGATACTGCACCTGCTGAGTTAGAAGATATTGATGTTACAATTAAACTTTCCAATAGAGATACTATATCTGCAATAGGAATTGTTAGAGATGTTAAAGTCTTGTGTGGAAAAACCAAATATCCCGCTGATTTTCTTGTTCTTGGTTCTCCACAAGATAGCTTTTGTCCCATTATATTTGGTGGACCCTTCTTGAATACTGTTAATGCTAAGATAGACTGCGAAAAGAATGTTGTTACTGTTGGCTTGGATGATATGGTTCATGAGTTTAATTTCTCTAAATTTAGTAAACAACATCGTGAGGAAGAATTGCCTAGTAAGGATGAAATTATTGGTCTTGCTTCTATTGCCGTACCTCCTAGTGATCCTTTAGAACACTATTTGCTAGACCATGAAAATGATATGTTCATGAATGAAAGATGGGAAATAGATGAAGTATTCTTTAAACATGAACCTATTATGCAACACAATTTGCCTGTTGAAACCTAGGGGATCCTCCCCCACCACAGGGTGATCCCGTGTTTGAGCTTAAACCGTTGCCTGATAATCTTAAATATGCTTATCTTGATGAAAAGAAAATATATCCTGTCATTATCAGTGCTAACCTTTCAGAGCATGAAGAAGAAAGATTATTGAAAACTCTGAAGAAGCAACGTGCCGCTATTAGATATACTCTGAATGATCTTAAGGGCATCAGTCCCACTCTATGCCAACATAAAATAAATTTGGAAGCGGATGCCAAACCAGTTTGTGATCCACAATGACGTTTGAATCCTAAAATGAAAGAAGTGGTAAGAAAAGAAATACTGAAGCTTCTGGAGGCAGGTATACTTTATCTCGTTGCTAATAGTCAGTGGGTAAGTCTTGTCCATTGTGTCCCTAAGAAGGGAGGTATTACTGTTGTCCCTAATGATAAAGATAAATTGATTCCGCAAAGAATTATCACAGGTTATAGGATGGTAATTGATTTCTGCAAATTAAATAAGGCTACTAAGAAAGATCATTACCCCTTACCTTTTATTGATCAAATGCTAGAAAGATTTTGCAAACATACACATTATTGCTTTCTAGATGGTTATTCTGGTTTCTCTCAAATACCTGTGTCGGCTAAAGATCAATCAAATACTACTTTTACATGCCCTTTTGGTACTTTTGCTTATAGATGTATGCCTTTCGGTTTATGTAATGCACCTGCTACCTTTCAAAGATGCATGATGGCTATATTCTCTGACTTTTGCGAAAAGATTTGTGAGGTTTTCATGGACGACTTTTCCGTCTATGGTTCCTCTTTTGATGATTGCTTGAGCAATCTTGCTCGAGTTTTGCAGAGATGTGAACAAACTAATCTTGTCTTGAATTGGGAAAGTGCCACTTTATGGTTAATGAAGGTATTGTATTGGGGCACAAAGTTTCCGAAAGAGGTATTGATGTTGATAAAGCCAAGGTTGATGCTATTGAAAAGATGCCATGTCCCAAGGACAACAAAGGTATAAGAAGTTTCCTTGGTCACGCCGGATTTTATAGGAGGTTCATTAAGGACTTCTAAAAAATCTCTCGGCCTCTGACTAATTTATTACAAAAAGATGTACCATTTGTCTTTGATGATGATTGTGTAGAAGCATTTGAAATACTTAAGAAAGCATTAGTCTCTGCACCTGTTGTTCAGCCACCTGATTGGAATTTACCCTTTGAAATTATGTGTGATGCTAGTGATTATGCTGTAGGTGCTGTTCTAGGGCAAAGAGTTGATAAGAAATTAAATGTTATCCATTATGCTAGTAAGACTCTAGACAATGCTCAAAGAAATTATGCTACTACCGAAAAGGAACTTTTAGCAGTTGTATTTGCTTGTGATAAATTCAGACCCTATATTGTTGATTCTAAAGTAACTATTCACACTGACCATGCTGCTATTAAATATCTTATGGAAAAGAAAGATGCAAAACCTAGACTTATTAGAATGTTCTCTTGCTGCAAGACTTTGATTTGCATATTGTTGATAGAAAAGGAGCTGAGAACCCCGTTGCAGATAACTTATCTAGGTTAGAGAATGTTCTTGATGACCCACTACCTATTGATGATAGCTTTCCTGATGAACAATTAAATGTCATAAGCACTTCTCGTAGCACTCCTTGGTATGCTGATTATGCTAATTATATTGTTGCTAAATTTATACCACCTAGCTTCACATACCAACAAAAGAAAAAGGTTTTCTATGATCTGCGACATTACTTTTGGGATGACCCACATCTTTATAAAGAAGGAGTAGATGGTGTTATTAGACGTTGTGTACCTGAGCATGAACAGGAATAGATCCTACGCAAGTGTCACTCCGAGGCTTATGGAGGACACCATGCTGGAGATAGAACTGCACATAAGGTATTGCAATCTTGTTTTTATTGGCCTACTCTCTTCAAGGATGTCCGTAAGTTTGTTTTGTCTTGCGATGAATGTCAAAGAATTGGTAATATTAGTAGACGTCAAGAAATGCCTATGAATTATTCACTTGTTATTGAACCATTTGATGTTTGGTGCTTTGATTATATGGGACCTTTTCCTGCCTCTAATGGTTATACACATATTTTAGTTGCTGTTGATTACGTTACTAAGTGGGTAGAAGCTATTCCAACTAGTAGTGCTGATCATAACACCCCTATTAAAATGCTTAAGGAATTTATTTTTCCGCAGTTTGGAGTCCCTAGATATTTAATGACTGATGGTGGTTCACACTTTATTCATGGTGCTTTCCGTAAAATGCTTGCTAAATATGATGTTAATCATAGAATTGCATCTCCATATCACCCGCAGTCTAGTGGTCAAGTAGAATTGAGCAATAGAGAGCTCAAATTAATTTTGCAAAAGACTATCAATAGGTCTAGAAAGAATTGGTCCAAGAAACTGAATGACGCATTGTGGGCCTATAGAACTGCATACAAGAATCCTATGGGTATGTCTCCGTATAAAATGGTTTATGGAAAAGCATGTCACTTACCTCTCGAACTAGAACATAAGGCATATTGGGCTATTAAAGAGCTCAACTATGATTTCAAACTTGCCGGTGAGAAGAGGTTATTTGATATTAGCTCACTTGATGTATGGAGAACCCAAGCTTATGAAAATGCCAAGTTGTTTAAAGAAAAAGTTAAAAGATGGCATGACAAAAGGATACAAAAGCGTGAGTTTAATGTAGGAGATTATGTATTGCTATACAAATCTCGTTTAAGATTTTTTGCAGGAAAACTTCTCTCTAAATGGGAAGGTCCCTACGTTATCGAGGAGGTCTATCGTTCCGGTGCCATAAAAATCAACAACTTCGAAGGCACAAATTCGAAGGTGGTAAACGGTCAAAGGATCAAACACTATATCTCAGGTAATCCTATAAATGTTGAAACCAATATTATTGAAACCGTAACCCCGGAGGAATACATAAGGGACACTTTCTAGAACGTTCCAGACTCCGAAATGGAATAGGTATGTGGTACGGTAAGTATACCGACTCCAAAACAATTTTGAAGGAAATATTTCTCCGTTTTGGAATATTTAGAAAAATAGAAAAATAAGTAGCAGTCCGGGAAGGACACGAGGCCTCCATGAGTGTGGAGGGCGCGCCCTACCCCCTGGGCACGCCCCCCTACCTCATGAGCACCTCGTGTGCCCTCCGAACTCCGTTTTCTTGCATGATACGTATTTTGGTCGGTAAAAATTCATTATATGTACTCCCGAAGGTTTTGACTCTTGTATCACGCAAATCTCCCTTGTTCTTGTTTCGAGCTGTTTTTCTGACAGGTCTAGATCATCATGACGACCCCAAGTGCTTCTAAGGACAAGTTCTTCGAGAAGGTGATCAACCCTTACCTCGCGGAGGTGTTGCGACACCCTCAAGCCATTGAGATGCGTGATGGGTTGCTACACATCCGCGATGTTGAGGGACCAAAGGGAACCGGAAGCATGGAGTCGAGGCTCGAAGCAATGGAGCAACAAGTTTTCAAGTACCAGGGGATGGTGGAGCGTGGAATCAATGCTACCCACAAGATGCTCGCGGAGTTCACCAACAACTACGAGCCGGATGCCAAGAACACCGAGGAGACCATCTTCAAGCTACATGAGAAGATCGAGCACCTCCAAGCCCAAATCTATGATCTGCAAAACCAAAACTGTGAGTATGAATATAGATTCAAAAGGATGAGTTTGGCTGCAGATTTGAGGATTCCGGAGACTCGGTCATCCTTCTATGATGGTGAGCCTATGCCATGGAAGGTGGACGACAAGCCTGCATCATCAACAACACCTCCACCGCCAATAACAAAGAAGGAGACATAATCACATGGGTATGGGCACTCCCCTTGGCAACTGCCAAGCTGGGGGGAGGTGCGCTGGTATCGTATCACCATCACAACTCCTATCTTTACCCTTTTTTCTTAGTTCGATCCTTTTAGTAGTATCTAGATTTAGTAGAATAAAGTTATGGCATGATCTAGTTTTGAGTTTTGCTTTATGATCCTTCTTTGTAATCGAGTCCGTGAGCTATATAATAAAGTTTAGTGTTGAGTAAAGGGCTTGATTATTTTGCCATGATCTTGGGTGAATAGAAGAAAAAGAATAAAAAGAATCAAAGAGTTCATATTGATCTTATTGAAAGTAATGACTTCACATAGAAAGAGTATGATGATTAAGAATTGTTGTGAGTTGGCAAATATAGCTTTGGTCATCGTTGCAATGAATAGGAAGTAATAAGGGAAGAGAGGTTTCACATATAGACATATTATCATTGACATCTTTTATGATTGGGAGCACACATTAAAATATGACATGCTAAAGAGTTGAGGTTGGACAAGGAAGACAACATAATGAGTTATGTTTTCTTACATCTGAGATAAAGTATGTTGTCGTGGATCCTCTACCGTGTTGAGCTTGCCTTTCCCCCTCATGCTAGCCAAATTCTCAACAACAAGTAGAAATACTACTTGTGCTTCCAAATACCCTTAAACCAGTTTTGCCATGAGAGTCCACCATATCTACCTATGGATTGAGTAAGATCCTTCAAGTAAGTTGTCATCGGTGCAAGCAATAAAAAATTGCTCTCTAAATATGCATGACTTATTAGTGCAGAGAAATAAGCTTTGTACGAACTTGTTGTGGACGTAATAAAAGCGATGGACTGCATAATAAAGGTCCACATACTAGGGGCAATATAAAGTGACATTTTTTTGCATTAAGATTTTGTGCATCAACCCTAAACGCGCATGACAACCTCTGCTTCCCTCTGCGAAGGGCCTATTTGTTATTATTATCCTCCAGCTTATGCAAGAGTCACGGTGATCTTCACCTTTCCCTTATTATTTTATCCTTTGGCAAGCTCAGCATGTTGGAAAGAACATGATATATATATATATATATATATATATATCTAGTCGGATGTAGGGGAGCATGAATTATTATTGTTGACATTACCCTTGAGGTAAAAGGTTGTGGGGCAAAACTATAAGCCCTTATCTTTCTCTGGGTCCAATTAAAACTCCGTAACCACAAGTATTGTGTGAGTGTTAGCAATTATGAAGGACTAAGCGATAGTTGAGTATGTGGACTTGCTTTTAAGCTCTGACATAGACTCTTTCCGATGTTATGATAAATTGCAATTGCTTCAGTGACTGAGGTTATAATTTGTTGGTGCTCAATAAGGTTTGTGATTCATACTTTTGCATTGTGAAAAGATCATCACTTGAACATAAGTAATCATATGACAAAATCTATATATATTGTTGTTATGAAATAATCATGATGCCTTCATGTCCGTATTTTATTTTTATGGACGCCTCTACCTGTAAACATGAGGACATATTTATTGTTATCGGCTTTTCTCTTGAGGACAAGCGAGGTCTAAGCTTGGGGGAGTTGATACGTCCATTTTCCATCATGCTTTTATATCAATATTTATTGCATTATGGGCTGTTATTTCACGTTATGTCACAATACTTATGGCTATTCTCTCTTATTTTACAAGGTTTACATGAAGAGGGAGAATGTCGGCAGCTGGAATTCTGGGCTGGAAAAGGAGCAAATATTGAAGGCCTATTCTGCGCAACTCTAAAAGTCCTGAAACTCCACGGAATATCTTAAAATAAATAAATTAAAATCGTCGCCAAAGATGAAGGCCAGGGGGGCCACACCCTGCTCACGAGGGTGGGGGCGCCTCCTCCCCCCTGGGGCGCGCCACCCTACCTCGTGGGCCCCCTGGTGGCTCTCTGACACCCATCTTCTCCTATATGAAGTCTTTCGATGAGAAAAAAATAGAAGGCAACCTTTCGGGACAAAACTCCGCCGCCACGAGGCGGAACCTTGGCGGAACCAATCTAGGGCTCCGGTAGATATGTTCTGCCGGGGACATGTAACACCCCAAAAATTTAACCAGGTTTTTGTTATTAAAATTTTGCCAAGAGTTTAACATTTTTGCCTGCAAGAATATCTCTGTTGATTTCAAAACTTTTCTTTTAATATTAAGGAGTTTTTCCCAAGTGGATCCTTCCAAAGCATATTGGACTTATTTTTTCCCTCTCATTTAAAAACATCTCTCAATCAGTAGCTTTATTTATTAGATTATTTCACCCTGAGCTTTATTCATTAGATGACTTGTTTTGAGTTTTGGAGCCCTTTTTGTACTACAACCAGTTGATAGATTTATCTAAAAATCTAACCAAAATTTGGAGATGTCATGTGATGTCTCTAGATCACTTTTGTGCAATAATATATTTAATTCATTGCATATTTTGAGTGCTACACTTGTTTTTCTTCTCTGGTCCAGTGGGCAATGTTGCACTACAACCCTTATATATATTTCTTCCTAGTTTCCACCAAAATTATGGGATGTCAGTAGGAGCATATCATTCCATTATATGCAAAAATCTAGGGTTGTTCATTGAAAATCTTGAGTGAAACAACCTCATCTTCATTCTGGTCCAACATGATGGTTCGTATAGCAACCATATTTTTGCTTGCTCTATAGCCCTGGATTCTTTCTCCTACTTGTAGTCCTCCATGTTAAACTCCTAAGTCCAGGAACATGCAGCTATTGGCATATTTTTGGTTCATGAAATAATGCCATTCACATCCTGTCCAGATTTGAAGTTCTGCAAAACTTGCACTAGCAAGTTTATGCTTTTCACCAACTAACCTCACCACCCTCTTGTGCATCCAAAGAGACACTGATCTGGAAGATTTGGCCCCTCCAAGAAATGCCTAGGTGCCTGTGGCATTTTGTCAAACACCTGGAGTGCATGATCAGATTTGACATGAATGGTTACTTGCTTTATGAACTTGACCACCTGACCAAACCACCTTGTCCCTTGAGTTTCCCTCTATCTCTAACCTAGCTCTGTTGCTTGCCAACCTCACCTGTGACCTGTAGCATGCCACGGCATTGTATCAAACACCTTCCGTGCGTGCACTGGACGCGCCCAGAGTGCGCGTATTGCACGAGCCGTGCGCCCGAGCCGCCGCGTCACGCCCCGCACTCACTCTAGCTCGTGACCGAACGCAGCCAGCACGCCGTGTTCCCCTTGTGCGCCACACGCTCCCCCTCACCGCAACGCGCCAAGCAGACACTCGCCGCGTCCCGGGGAAGCCAA
This sequence comes from Triticum dicoccoides, assembly GCF_002162155.2. NCBI lineage: Eukaryota > Viridiplantae > Streptophyta > Magnoliopsida > Poales > Poaceae > Triticum > Triticum dicoccoides. The sequence continues at coordinate 343,680,547 of NC_041381.1, forward strand.
GGACTAGCCGCCACGGCCGCCCGACAGCCCTGCTCAGGTCGGCGCTGACCGAGCTTTCCTCGCTCGCCACATTCCCCCTGGGACAGTGCGAGCTCATCCGCGGCCTCGTCCTCTAGCGCTCGTCGCCGCCACGTCGCCCAAGCTATAGGGAGGTGGTTCGTCGTCGTCCTTATCGTCGGCCGCCTCGGAACCGACCTCCACCGCGTATATAAGGGCCCCGGAGCTCAATCGAGTCCTTGAGCAACCTCAAATGACCCTCCTAGTGTTGCCTTGGCCAGCAGTCGAGCAAGGGGAGGCCATCTTCCCCGAGTCCAGCCGGTTCGGTCGCCGCCAAGCCCCGGCCGATTCCATCGCCACCAGTGCCCCTCCCTCTCCGTTCTCTTCACCAAGAACTCCCTCTTCCTCCCGTGAACCATTCCCACTACTCGATTTTGATCGGGACTCACCGCGGGAGAAAAAATCACTTTGCCCGACGGCCACCGTCCGCCGCAAAGCTCGCCGCCGACAGCTCCGTTCCCTCCCGAGACCCTAACGACTACCGGAGTGACTGTCTCGATCCCCTGAGCACGCTGGTGACCTCCGTTTCCCGAACGGTGCCGCCATTCGCCGGCGAGCATCGCCGGAGTCCCGCCTCCTCTCGGGGCAGACGAAGAGGAGGGAGGTCGACCAGTCAAACCTGACCAGTGGGTCCCCCGGGCCCACTGTCAGTGACACCCCGCGCGTCCACGCTGGATAAGTGGAGGCGTAAAGGCTCAAGTACGTCTCCTCTGTGCGAAAGCGTAATCCCGCTCTAACTGTTTTCTTTTCTGATTTTATTTTAAAAACAGATTTTGACCAAACTTTGACATGTTGTATCTTTTTTAATATAACTCCAAATGAATTAATTCTTTTTCCTACCTCTCTCAAATATTGTCTAGTTTATTTTAAGATTTATTTGAAAAAATTTCAGAACAACTTTTTGTGTTGTTTTTATTTTGTGTGTTAATTAATTTATATTTCTAAAATAGGATTTTTGAAGAGATGAGATATATGTCAAGAGTTTGAAATGCACCCTGCCTTTCCACACCTTGAAGGCAAGCATTCTGAACCTTGGCATAATATTTTTGGTGTGTTCGTCGACACATTTATAACACCACCTCATTTCGAAGGACTTGTTATTTCATGTGATATGATCATATGCATGAGTGCGTATTAGTGATTTCCATGCTGTTGGAAATGAACACACTTGTGATGATAATCATCCTCACGTGCCTTGCATGCATACCGGAAAGAATCCGGGAAAACCTCTGCCTTGGGTAGGCATGAGTTTGTCGCCGGTATCCGTCGGGACGGTTATGTCTGGTATGGCATGGTAAGGTAATATGAGCGGTGACTCTGTTGGTTGAAACATATTCGTTATGCTAATCATGCAGGGAATACTTAAAACCTCCTGAGTTGACCGTAGATCGAGTCTTGTTCCAGTAACCCCCATACTTGCTTCGTACTACCACTCGTCTCTACAACAAGTAGAGTACGGTTCAGTAATTTGTCAACCCCTTTCTAGCACACACCGTACAGAGGGGCCGGGATGAAGGTACCAAGGCCATGGATTAAAGCCAGTCATCCGGTCAGGGGGCATGGGTGTTTTGGTTGTAGCCGAGGGGGTAGCTTCCCCAGTTTTGCGCGCGGTATAAATTTTGTGATCCCATGCTAATCGAGGTTGTAGCCTCCCCACTTAGAGTTTTGCTTAACGGGTGTCGTGGGTGATTCCAGACACCGGTAAGTTAAGCTGGTGTGTGCAAGTCAGGTGCATTTTCATTTAAAAGACCGTAGACAGAATTAGTCCCGATGGACTAATGGAATCCGTTACTCGTGGGTAAAGAGTACACCCTCTGCAGAGATTAAACCTATTCGAATAGCCGTGTCCATGGTAAAGGATTACAGTCTGGGATGGGTCAAGTGTCGGTCTTAGAGTCGGTCTTCGGAGGTGAAACTGTTAAACCAGAACTGGAATTACTACTTGTGACTTGTGATAATTATGATTATTATTATTGACTAACCCGTGATATTATTGTTATTATCGAGTATCTCTGGGATGGTTCTACCTCCGGGATATTCACTATGATTGTTTCTTTTAAAGCCCTTTATGTGGTGTCGCTCAGACGCCCGACTGTGGCATTTGACATTTCTTTTAAAGCCCTTTATGTGGTGTCGCTCAGACGCCCGACTGTGGCATTTCTTTTAAAGCCCTTTATGTGGTGTCACTCAGACGCCTGACTGTGGCATTTCTTTTAAAGCCCTTTATGTGGTGTCGCTCAGACGCCCGACTGTGGCATTTCTTTTAAAGCCCTTTATGTGGTGTCGCTCAGACGCCCGATTGTGGCATTTCTTTTAAAGCCCTTTATGTAGTGTCGCTCAGACGCCCGACTGTGGCATTTCTTTTAAAGCCCTTTATGTGGTGTCGCTCAGACGCCCGATTGTGGCATGCTTGTTATTTATTTCATAATTTTTAATACTTCTGTGACATTGCATATTCATATATTACATGCTTACACACATCAGAGTTATATTTATCTTTTGTGACTGACGTCATGAGTATAAAATATTTTCAGCACATCGTTGTTATATTATATCCGTGTTCATAATGTTTGCGAGTATATTCAAAGTACTCACTGGCTTGTCCCTGGCTATTGTCTTGGCCAAATTTCTTGCGCGGAAAGGAGCGACCGTGTTGATAGCCCCGGAACCCACACAATGGAGATAGCAGCCTCGCGAAGGTAGGAGTTAACCTGGTCAGCTGTTCCCGTGGGAAATGGAGTCCCATAGACACTGATGTTTCACAACCCGCTTCCGCCATCAACCACTAGAAACCTTTTGTTGTACTCACAGGCCAGAATGGTCTTGTACTACTTATTTTGTATTTTGCTTGGAATTTCTGTATCAAGTTGGAGCCTCATCAGCTAACAGTAATCCTGGGGCTGATGAGCACGACGGTCTTTTTCTGGAAATTTATACCCGGAAAACCGGTCGTGACAGACTTGGTATCAGAGCCAGGCTGACCATTGGCTAATCCTATCTTAGCCAGGTCAATAGACTTAGGCAAACCAACCCACCAGACCTTAACCAAACCCCGGCCAAGCTTCTCGTGCAAGATAGCCACACAGTGACCCCGATACTTTTGGCAGTCGGTGCCCAACCTACCAACCTAGCTTGTCGATCACGCGCCAGTAACCAGCGCCCAAGATGTCTCCTCCACAAGCGTGCGAAGGAAGACTCCATCCCCTTTTTCTATAAAAAGGGCACGCTAGCCCCAAACCAGCACAGCACAGCCTCTACCCCAAACCGAGCCACAATGCCTGGCCCCATAGTGCACAACGAGACCACAGCAACCAACCTTGGAGGCTTTGTGACCATCCTCGCAAACCTCACCCGTCGTGCCTATGCGTTAGAGGAGCCACCAGAATATGTTGTGTACCAAGGACCCATGAGCGGTGTGGACCGTCAATTCTGGGCCACTGTACACATCTACGGTAGGGGTCTAGCGCCCGAACGCCCCTAGAGGTTCACCGGAAGAACAACTTCCTTCGAGCCACAAGCCATCCAGCTAGCTGCTCGAGAGGCTATAGTTCAACTTCGGCAGTTGTCGCCCAGAGTTAACTGTCGCTCGTTCTACTACTACCCCAGGCGTGAAGGGTATGGTAGACCACCCCAAGTTGCCAACGGAGATCACGAGACAGATCTCGCATTGTTGCACCTAGTGCGCTATGTAAGTGCACTAGAGGCACTGTTCGACCAGATCACCATTGATCTGATCGCAGCTCGAGGAGAGCTGGTTCGTCAAGCCCCAGCTAGCAGGGAAGACGAGCCCGACGCCGACAACCCAGTCGTGCTGTTCAGACACCCGATCGAAACCCGGAGTTCAGCTCCAGCCGCCAACTGAGATGCTTTGATGACCCCAGAAGTGCTTCGTCACCTTTTGGGAACACACTCCAACGGGATTGTGGCTAACAATCCCCGCGATGGTCATCATCGCTACCCCGACCCTGTCGTTCCTCCGCCATCTCTGACTAATCCCGGCAGTGAGACACGTGGAGAAGCCTCGACATTCACCAGGCACGCCCGTTTAGACATAAACGAGGTAGATTAAGCCGTGCGAGTAGCACCGAGTTTTAGTGTATCCTCGCTTTGTAATCGTGCGACCTTGTATATAAACGCAGCCTGTCGTTGTGCCTCTGTTTTAATAGTAGCCTTGCATTTTTTTCAGTGCACAGTTGCATAATTTCCGGGCACAGCTACCAAAACCAACCCCGACGACACCTACAGTAACACGTCTCTTTATGAGATATGTGTATCTCTCTTACTGACCCAGACCTTTGGAGGTGATCTGGCAGTTTTATTACCTTTCACCACGGTAAATAAATCAACCCAGATGCTATATAAGAAGGCCACCTTGTGACCTTACCCAGCAACCCTCACCTCGTGCACCACTCTCACAACCATTTCTTGCCATGCCGAGCCCTAGTATTTATCGGAGAACCCCAGATGCAACCCCAGGTAGCTTTGTCAAAATATTGTGGGACTTTACCTGCAGTACCATGGGTTCTACCCAGCCACCCCAGTACAAGCTGTTCAAATCTAGAATCACCCCTTCCACCTCGGAATATTGGGCAGCAGTGCACATCCCTCCCGTAGACTCCAATCAAGATCCAACGGAAGTTTCCTTCGTGGGGAAATCTATGCCAACCCCACACTTGGCCATAGAAGTTGCTGCGAAAGAAGCAATTGCTCGCCTTTGATCCGCAGTACCCTATGCCCGCGAACGAGGATATTATTATTTTCCAAGCCGTGCAGCACCCGGAGGAGTAACATCTTTTCCCGGTGGACGGATTGAGAGAGACTCAGTACTAGCCAACCTTATCCAGTACATCATCGCTCAAGAGCATTTGAACCAGCGAGTGATGGATTATCTCTAGAGTCTCGCTGATTTAAATCCTCAGATTGCCATCGGCAGACCACTAAGACCAGACCCGGAGAGACACTTACATCGACTGGTCAATCCACTTCCTCCGATAGAAGAGGAGTGCATCCCTTTACCAGAGACATTTTATCAGGACCCCACCGAGTTACTATTTTCATTTTAGACGTCACTACTGTATTTGTTTTTGCAGCATTTATATTTGCATTGTAACTTATGCATGGTACCTCGAATGTGTGCGATGAGTCATGTATTTAGTTTCTACTAGTATGAGTAGTTTTCTTCGTGATTAACTCGGGTAACTGCGAAAAAATCCTAGACTAAGATTTCTTTTCCCTGAGTTGCTGCATCATTTATCCCCTCACTACATGGATTATTTTTATTCGCGCAGCACCATGGCAGCAGACTCACAACCGCTCATACACATATGGAGTATTCATTTTTCACAACGGCTCTTAGCAAATCTCGAGGACGAGATTTTTTCTTAAGGGGGGTAGTAATTGTAACACCCCAAAAATTTAACCAGGTTTGTGTTATTAAAATTTTGCCAAGAGTTTAAAATTTTTGCCTGCAAGAATATCTCTGTTGATTTCAAAACTTTTCTTTTAATATTAAGGAGTTTTTCCCAAGTGGATCCTTCCAAAGCATATTGGACTTATTTTTTCCCTCTCATTTAAAAACATCTCTCAATCAGTAGATTTATTTATTAGATTATTTCACCCTGAGCTTTATTCATTAAATGACTTGTTTTGAGTTTTGGAGCCCTTTTTGTACTACAACCAGTTGATAGATTTATCTAAAAATCTAACCAAAATTTGGAGATGTCATGTGATGTCTCTAGATCACTTTTGTGCAATAATATATTTAATTCATTGCATATTTGAAGTGCTACACTTGTTTTTCTTCTCTGGTCCAGTGGGTAATGTTGCACTACAACCCTTATATATATTTCTTCCTAGTTTCCACCAAAATTATGGGATGTCAGTAGGAGCATATCATTCCATTATATGCAAAAATCTAGGGTTGTTCATTGAAAATCTTGAGTGAAACAACCTCATCTTCATTCTGGTCCAACATGATGGTTCGTATAGCAACCATATTTTTGCTTGCTCTATAGCCCTGGATTCTTTCTCCTACTTGTAGTCCTCCATGTTAAACTCCTAAGTCCAGGAACATGCAGCTATTGGCATATTTTTGGGTCATGAAATAATGCCATTCACATCCTGTCCAGATTTGAAGTTCTGCAAAACTTGCACTAGCAAGTTTATGCTTTTCACCAACTAACCTCACCACCCTCTTGTGCATCCAAAGAGACACTGATCTGGAAGATTTGGCCCCTCCAAGAAATGCCTAGGTGCATGTGGCATTTTGTCAAACACCTGGAGTGCATGATCAGATTTGACATGAATGGTTACTTGCTTTATGAACTTGACCACCTGACCAAACCACCTTGTCCCTTGAGTTTCCCTCTATCTCTAACCTAGCTCTGTTGCTTGCCAACCTCACCTATGACCTGTAGCATGCCACGGCATTGTATCGAACACCTTCCGTGTGTGCACTGGACGCGCCCAGAGCGCACGTATTGCACGAGCCGTGCGCCCGAGCCGCCACATCACGCCCCGCACTCACTCTAGCCCGTGACCGACTGCAGCCAGCACGCCGTGTTCCCCTTGCGCGCCACACGCTCCCCCCTCACCGCAACGCGCCAAGCAGACACTCGTCGCGTCCCCAGGAAGCCAAGGACTAGCCGCCACGGCCGCCCGACAGCCCTGCTCAGGTCGGTGCTGACCGAGCTTTCCCCGCTCGCCACCTGCCCCCTGGGACAGTGCGAGCTCATCCGCAGCCTCGTCCTCTAGCGCTCGTCGCCGCCACGTCGCCCAAGCTACAGGGAGGCGGTTCGCCATCGTCCTTATCGTCGGCCGCCTCAGAACCGACCTCCACCGCGTATATAAGGGCCTCGGAGCTCAATCGAGTCCTTGAGCAACCTCAAATGACCCTCCTAGTGTTGCCTTGGCCAGCAGTCGAGCAAGGGGAGGCCATCTTCCCCGAGTCTGGCCGGTTCGGTCGCCGCCAAGCCCCGGCCGATTCCGTCGCCACCAGTGCCCCTCCCTCTCCGTTCTCTTCACCAAGAACTCCCTCTTCCTCCCGTGAACCATTCCCACTACTCGATTTTGATCGGGACTCACCGCGGGAGAAAAATCACTTTGCCCGACGGCCACCGTCCACCACAAAGCTCGCCGCCGACAGCTCCGTTCCCTCCCGAGACCGTAACGACTACCGGAGTGACCGTCTCGATCCCCTGAGCCCGCGAGTGACCTCCGTTTCCCGAACGGTGCCGCCGTTCGCCGGCGAGCATCGCCGGAGTCCCGCCTCCTCTCGGGGCAGAGGAAGAGGAGGGAGGTCGACCAGTCAAACCTGACCAGTGGGTCCCCCGGGCCCACTGTCAGTGACACCCCGCGCGTCCATGCTGGATAAGTGGAGGCGTAAAGGCTCAAGTATGTCTCCTCTGTGCGAAAGCGTAATCCCGCTCGAACTGTTTTCTTTTCTGATTTTATTTTAAAAACAGATTTTGACCAAACTTTGACCTGTTGTATCTTTTTAAATATAACTCCAAATGAATTAATTCTTTTTCCTACCTCTCTCAAATATTGTCTAGTTTATTTTAAGATTTATTTGAAAAAATTTCAGAACAACTTTTTGTGCTGTTTTTATTTTGTGTGTTAATCCATTTATATTTCTAAAATAGGATTTTTGAAGAGAGGAGATATATTTCAAGAGTTTGAAATGCACCCTGCCTTTCCACACCTTGAAGGCAAGCATTCTGAACCTTGGCATAATATTTTTGGTGTGTTCGTTGACATGTTTATAACACCACCTCATTTTGAAGGACTTGTTATTTCATGTGATATGATCATATGCATGAGTGCATATTAGTGATTTCCATGCTGTTGGAAATGAACACACTTGTGATGATAATCATCCTCATGTGCCTTGCATGTATACCGGAAAGAATCCGGGAAAACCTCTGCCTTGGGTAGGCATGAGTTTGTCGCCGGTATCCGTCGGGACGGTTATGTCTGGTATGGCATGGTAAGGTAATATGAGCGGTGACTCTGTTGGTTGAAACATATTCGTTATGCTAATCATACAGGGAATACTTAAAACCTCCTGAGTCGACCGTAGATCGAGCCTTGTTCCAGTAACCCCCATACTTGCTTCGTACTACCACTCGTCTCTACAACAAGTAGAGTACGGTTCAGTAATTTGTCAACCCCTTTCTAGCACACACCGTACAGAGGGGCCGGGATGAGGGTACCAAGGCCATGGATTAAAGCCAGTCATCCGGTCAGGGGGCATGGGTGTTTCGGTTGTAGCCGAGGGGGTAGCTTCCCAAGTTTTGCGCGCGGTATAAATTTTGTGATCCCATGCTAATCGAGGTTGTAGCCTCCCCACTTAGAGTTTGCTTAACGGGTGTCGTGGGTGATTCCAGACACCGGTAAGTTAAGCTGGTGTGTGCAAGTCAGGTGCGTTTTCATTTAAAAGACCGTACACGGAATTAGTCCCGATGGACTAATGGAATCAGTTACTCGTGGGTAAAGAGTACACCCTCTGCAGAGATTAAACCTATTCGAATAGCCGTGTCCATGGTTAAGGATTACAGTCTGGGATGGGTCAAGTGTCGGTCTTAGAGTCGGTCTTCGGAGGTGAAACTGTTAAACCAGAACTGGAATTACTACTTGTGACTTGTGATAATTATGATTATTATTATTGACTAACCCGTGATATTATTGTTATTATCGAGTATCTCTAGGATGGTTCTACCTCCAGGATATTCACTATGATTGTTTCTTTTAAAGCCCTTTATGTGGTGTTGCTCAGACGCCCGACTGTAGCATTTCTTTTAAAGCCCTTTATGTGGTGTCGGTCAGACGCCCGACTGTGGCATTTCTTTTAAAGCCCTTTATGTGGTGTCGCTCAGACGCCCGACTGTGGCATTTCTTTTAAAGCCCTTTATGTGGTGTCGCT
>NC_041381.1:343690032-343801051 GCF_002162155.2 Triticum dicoccoides
TGTGGCAATTCTTTTAAAGCCCTTTATCTGGTGTCGCTCAGACGCCCAACTGTGCCATTTCTTTTAAAGCCCTTTATGTGGTGTCGCTCAGACGCCCGACTGTGGCATTTCTTTTAAAGCCCTTTATGTGGTGTCGCTCAGACGCCCGACTGTGGCATTTGTTTTAAAGCCCTTTATGTGGTGTCGCTCAGACGCCCGACTGTGGCATGCTTGTTATTTATTTCATAATTTTTAATACTTCTATGACATTGCATATTCATATATTACATGCTTACACACATCAGAGTTATATTTATCTTTTGTGACTGACGTCATGAGTATCAAATATTTTCAGCACATCGTTGTTATATTATACCCGTGTTCATAATGTTTGCGAGTACATTCAAAGTACTCACTGGCTTGTCCCTGGCTATTGTCTTGGCCAGATTTCTTGCGCGGAAAGGAGCGACCGTGTTGATAGCCCCGGAACCCACACAATGGAGATAGCAGCCTCGCGAAGATAGGAGTTAACCTGGTCAGCTGTTCCCGTGGGAAATGGAGTCCCATAGACACATCCCGCTTCCGCCATCAACCACTAGAAACCTTTTGTTGTACTCACAGGACAGAATGGTCTTGTACTACATATTTTGTATTTTGCTTGGAATTTCTGTATCAAGTTGGAGCCTCATCAGCTAACAGTAATCCTGGGGCTGATGAGCACGACGGTCTTTTTTTGGAAATTTATACCCGGAAAACCGGTCGTGATAGGACACTTCCCTCCGGGAGGGGGAAATCATCACCATCGTCATCACCAACGCTCCTCTCATTGGGAGAGGGCAATTTCCATCAACATCTTCATCAGCACCATCTCATCTCCAAACCCTAGTTCATCTCTTGTATCCAATTCTTGTCTCCAAGTCCGGGATTGGTGCTAGTAGGTTGCTAGTAGTGTTGATTACTCCTTGTAGTTGATGCTAGTTGGTTTATTTGGTGGAAGATCATATGTTCAGATCCTTTATGCACATTATTACCCCTCTGTTTATGAACATGAATATGCTTTGTGAGTAGTTCTGTTTGTTCCTGAGGACAAGGGAGAAGTCTTGCTATTAGTAGTCATGTGAATTTGGTATTCGTTCGATATTTTGATAAGATGTATATTGTCTAACCTCTAGTGGTGTTATGTGAACGTCGAATACATAACACTTCACCATTATTTGGGCCTAGAGGAAGGCATTGGGAAGTAATAAGTAGATGATGGGTTGCTAGAGTGACAGAAGCTTAAACCCTAGTTTATGCGTTGCTTCGTAAGGGGCTGATTTGGATCCATATGTTTCATGCTATGGTTAGGTTTACCTTAATACTTTTGTTGTAGTTGCGGATGCTTGCAATAGAGGTTAATCATAAGTGGGATGCTTGTTCAAGTAAGAACAGCACCCAAGCACCGGTCCACCCACATATCAAGTTATCAAAGTACCGAAAGCGAATCATATGAGTGTGATGAAAACTAGCTTGACGATATTCCCATGTGTCCTCGGGAGCGCTTTTCCTATTATAAGAGTTTGTCCAGGCTTGTCCTTTGCTACAAAAAGGATTGGGCCACCTTGCTGCACTTTATTTACTTTTGTTACTTGTTGCTAGTTACAATTTATCTTATCACAAAACTATCTGTTACCACTTATTTCAGTACTTGCAGAGAATACCTTGCTGGAAACCGCTTATCATTTCCTTCTGCTCCTCGTTGGGTTCGACACTCTTACTTATCGAAAGGACTACGATAGGTCCCCTATACTTGTTGGTCATCAAGACTCTTTTCTGGCGCCGTTTCCGGGGAGTGAAGCACCTTTGGTTGGTGGAATTTAATAAGGAAAAATTTATATAGTGTGCTGAAATTTTCTGTCACTTGTTACTATGCAAAGCAATTGTCTGAGGGGCTTGTTCGGGGTATCTTCACCCCGTCTAGTAGAGAAAAGAGTTGCTCCTCAACCTACTGAACCTATTGAAAATGAAACTCCTTTTGAAATTCCTTCGGGTTTGATGGAAAAACTGCTAGCTAACACTTTTACAGGAGATGGAACAAAGCATCCTGATGAACATCTACGCTATGTGGATGATGTTTGTGGACTATTTAAGCTTGCAGGTATACCCAATGATGTTGTTAAGAAGAAGGCCTTACCTTTATCTTTGAAGGGAGACGCATTGACATGGTATAGGCTATGTGATGATATGAGATCATGGAACTATAAAATATTGAAATTGGAATTTCATCAAAAGTTTTACCCTATGCATCTTGTTCATCATGATCGCAATTATATATATAATTTTTGGCCTCGCGAAGGAGAAAGCATCGCTCAAGCTTGGGGGAGGCTTAAATCAATGTTATATTCATGCCCCAATCATGAGCTCTCAAGAGAAGTAATTATGCAAAGTTTTTATGCTTGGCTTTCTGATAACAATCGCACCATGCTCGATACTTCTTGTGCTGGCTCTTTTATGATGAAGACTATTGAATTTAAATGGAATTTATTGGATAGAATTAAACGCAACTCTGAAGATTGGGACCTTGATGAAGGTAAGGAGTGATGACACCTAAGTTTGATTGTGTTAAATCTTTTATGGATACCGATATTTTCCGTAAGTTTAGCACTAAATATGGACTTGACTCTGAGATAGTAGCTTCTTTCCGTAAGATGCTTGCTAAGTATGATGTCAATCATAGAATCACATCTCCTTATCACCCGCAGTCTAGTGGTCAAGTAGAATTGAGCAATAGAGAGCTCAAATTAATTTTGCAAAAGACTACCAATAGGTCTAGAAAGAATTGGTCCAAGAAACTGAATGACGCATTATGGGCCTATAGAACTGCATACAAGAATCCTATGGGTATGTCTCCGTATAAAATGGTTTATGGAAAAGCATGTCACTTATCTCTCGAACTAGAACATAAGGCATATTGGGCTATTAAAGAGCTCAACTATAATTTCAAACTTGCCGGTGAGAAGAGGTTATTTGATATTAGCTCACTTGATGAATGGAGAACCCAAGCTTAAGGAAATGCCAAGTTGTTTAAAGAAAAAGTTAAAAGATGGCATGACAAAAGGATACAAAAGGGTGAGTTTAATGTAGGTGATTATGTATTGCTATACAAATCTCGTTTAAGATTTTTTGCAGGAAAACTTCTCTCTAAATGGGAAGGTCCCTACGTTATCGAGGAGGTCTATCGTTTCGGTGCCATAAAAATCAACAACTTCGAAGGCACAAATCCGAAGGTGGTAAACGGTCAAAGGATCAAATACTATATCTCAGGTAATCCTATAAATGTTGAAACCAATATTATTGAAACCGTAACCCCGGAGGAATACTAAGGGACACTTTCCAGAATGTTCCAAACTCCAAAAAGGAATAGGTATGTGGTACGGTAAGTAAACCGACTCCAAAACAATTTTGAAGGCAATATTTCTCTGTTTTGGAATATTTAGAAAAATAGAAAAATAAGTAGCAGTCCGGGAAGGACACGAGGCCTCCACGAGGGTGGAGGGCGCTCCCTACCCCCCTGGGCGCGCCCGCCTACCTCGTGAGCACCTCGTGTGCCCTCCGGACTCCGTTTTCTTGCACGATACATATTTTGGTCGGTAAAAATTCATTATATGTACTCCCGAAGGTTTTGACTCTCGTATCACGCAAATCTCCCCTGTTCTCGTTTCGAGCTGTTTTTTTATAGGTCTAGATCATCATGACGACCCCAAGTGCTTCCGAGGACAAGTTCTTCGAGAAGGTGATCAACCCTTACCTCGTGGAGGTGCTGCGACACCCTCAAGCCATTGAGATGCATGATGGATTGCTGCACATCCGCGATGTTGAGGGACCAAAGGGAACCGGAAGCGTGGAGTCGAGGATCGAAGCAATGGAGCAACAAGTTTTCAAATGCCAGGGGATGGTGGAGCGTGGAATCAACGCTACCCAAAAGATGCTCGCGGAGTTTACCAACAACTATGAGCCGGATGCCAAGAACACCGAGGAGGTCATCTTCAAGCTACTTGAGAAGATGGAGCACCTCCAAGCCCAAATCTATGATCTGCAAAACCAAAACTGTGAGTATGAATATAGATTCAAAAGGATGAGTTTGGCTGCAGATTTGGGGATTCCGGAGACTCGATCATCCTTCTATGATGGTGAGCCTATGCCATGGAAGGTGGACGACAAGCTTGCATCATCAACAATACCTCCACCACCAATAACAAAGAAGGAGACATAATCACATGGGTATGGGCACTCCCCTTGGCAACTGCCAAGCTGGGGGGAGGTGCCCTGGTATCGTATCACCATCACAACTCCTATCTTTACCGTTTTTTCTTAGTTCGATCCTTTTAGTAGTATCTTGATTTAGTAGAATAAAGTTATGGCATGATCTAGTTTTGAGTTTTGCTTTATGATCCTTCTTTGTAATCGAGTCCGTGAGCTATATAATAAAGTTTAGTGTTGAGTCAAGGGCTTGATTATTTTGCCATGATCTTGGGTGAATAGAAGAAAAGGAATAAAAAGAATCAAAGAGTTCATATTGATCTTATTGAAAGTAATGACTTCACATAGAAAGAGTATGATGATTAAGAATTGTTGGGAGTTGGCAAATATAGCTTGGTCATCGTTGCAATTAATAGGAAGTAATAAGGGAAGAGAGGTTTCACATATAGATATATTATCATTGACATCTTTTATGATTGGGAGCACTCATTAAAATATGACATGCTAAAGAGTTGAGGTTGGACAAGGAAGACAACATAATGAGTTATGTTTTCTTACATCTGAGATAAAGTATGTTGTCATGGATCCTCTACTGTGTTGAGCTTGCCTTTCCCCCTCATGCTAGCCAAATTCTCAGCACCAAGTAGAAATACTACTTGTGCTTCCAAATACCCTTAAACCAGTTTTACCATGAGAGTCCACCATATCTACCTATGGATTGAGTAAGATCCTTCAAGTAAGTTGTCATCGGTGCAAGCAATAAAAAATTGCTCTCTAAATATGCATGACTTATTAGTGCAGAGAAATAAGCTTTGTACGAACTTGTTGTGGACGTAATAAAAGCGACGGACTACATAATAAAGGTCCACATACAAGGGGCAATATAAAGTGACGTTCTTTTGCATTAAGATTTTGTGCATCAACCCTAAACGCGCATGACAACCTCTGCTTCCCTCTGCGAAGGGACTATCTTTTATTATTATCCTCTACCTTATGCAAGAGTCACGGTGATCTTCACCTTTCCCTTTTTATTTTATCCTTTGGCAAGCTCAGCATGTTGGAAAGAACATGATATATATATATCTAGTCGGATGTAGGGGAGCATGAATTATTATTGTTGACATTACCCTTGAGGTAAAAGGTTGTGGGGCAAAACTATAAGCCCCTATCTTTCTCTGTGTCCGATTAAAACTCTGTAACCACAAGTATTGCGTGAGTGTTAGCAATTATGAAGGACTAAGTGATAGTTGAGTATGTGGACTTGCTTTTAAGCTCTGACATAGACTCTTTCCGATGTTATGATAAATTGTAATTACTTCAATGACTGAGGTTATAATTTGTTGGTGCTCAATAAGGTTTGTGATTCATACTTTTGCATTGTGAAAAGATCATCACTTGAACATAAGTAATCATATGACAAAATCTATATATGTTGCTGTTATGAAATAATCATGATGCCTTCATGTCCGTATTTTATTTTTATCGATGCCTCTACCTCTAAACATGAGGACATATTTATTGTTATCGGCTTTTTGCTTGAGGACAAGCAAGGTCTAAGCTTGGGGGAGTTGATACGTCCATTTTGCATCATGCTTTTATATCAATATTTATTGCATTATGGGTTGTTATTTCACGTTATGTCACAATACTTATGGCTATTCTCTCTTATTTTACAAGGTTTACATCAAGAGGGAGAATGCCGGCAGCTGGAATTCTGGGCTGGAAAAGGAGCAAATATTGAAGGCCTATTCTGCGCAACTCCAAAAGTCCTGAAACTCCACGGAATATCTTAAAATAAATAAAGAAAAATCGTCACCAAAGATGAAGGCCAAGGGGCCCACACCCTACTCACAAGGGTGGGGGCGCCCCCCCCCCCCAGGGCGCGCCCCCTACCTCGTGGGCCCCTTGGTGGCTCTCCGACACCCATCTTCTCCTATATGAAGTCTTTCGATGGGAAAAAATAGAAGGCAACCTTTTGGGACGAAACTCCACCGCCACGAGGCGGAACCTTGGCGGAACCAATCTAGGGCTCCGGCAGAGCTGTTCTGCCGGGGACACTTCCCTGCGGGTGGGGGAAATCATCACCATCGTCATCACCAACACTCCTCTCATCGGGAGAGGGCAATCTCCATCAACATCTTCATCAGCACCATCTCATATCCAAACCCTGGTTCATCTCTTGTATCCAATTCTTGTCTCCAAGTCCGGGATTGGTGCTAGTAGGTTGCTAGTAGTGTTGATTACTCCTTGTAGTTGATGCTAGTTGGTTTATTTGGTGGAAGATCATATGTTCAGATCCTTTATGCACATTATTACTGCTCTGATTATGAACATGAATATGCTTTGTGAGTAGTTACGTTTGTTCCTGAGGACAAGGGAGAAGTCTTGCTATTAGTAGTCATGTGAATTTGGTATTCATTCGATATTTTGTTAAGATGGATGTTGTCTAACCTCTAGTGGTGTTATGTGAACATCGATTACATAACACTTCACCATTATTTGGGCCTAGAGGAAGGCATTGGGAAGTAATAAGTAGATGATGGGTTGCTAGAGTGACAGAAGCCTAAACCCTAGTTTATGTGTTGCTTCGTAAGGGGCTGATTTGGATCCATATGTTTCATGCTATGGTTAGGTTTACCTTAGTTCTTTTGTTGTAGTTGTGGATGCTTGCAATAGAGGATAATCATAAGTGGGATGCTTGTTCAAGTAAGAACAGCACCCAATCACCGGTCCACCCACATATCAAATTATCAAAGTACCGAACGCGAATCATATGAGCGTGATGAAAACTAGCTTGACGATATTCCCATGTGTCCTCGGGAGCGCTTTTCCTATTATAAGAGTTTTCCCAGGCTTGTCCTGTGCTACAAAAAGGATTGGGCCACCTTGCTGCACTTTATTTACTTTTGTTACTTGTTGCTCGTTACAATTTATCTTATCACAAAACTATCTGTTACCACTTATTTCAGTACTTGCAGAGAATACCTTGCTGAAAACCGCTTATCATTTCCTTCTGCTCCTCGTTGGGTTCGACACTCTTACTTATCGAATGGACTACGATAGATCCCCTATACTTGTGGGTCATCAATGTTGTGCCTGAAGCCAATGTGAATCCTGACGCTTCTGTCACGCCGGTCCCCACTGACGGCGTTGTTCCTCCCCAAGGCCTCACACTATGGAAACGGCTTACAACCATGATATGGAGTCGGTCACTGTTCGCTGGCCAATCCTGGTTCCTCCCACTGGTCCCGGAGCGCAATATGATTATCATGTGCAGCAGCGACCACAAGTACAGAATCCAAAGCCCATGCTGCCAAGGCTTCCAGGTGCTGCTACAGCACTAGGATCTTTCAGTGTCAACAGCTTCAGAGAACACAACACCTTGTTTGACAGTGACAAGAATCCATACTCGAAGCCAAAGATCTCTTCATATCGCTTCTAGAGCCATCAATAGCGCAGCTATTACTCATGTGTCCTCTACAATCAAGAGAGAATCTTTCCTCACATGCGCCTTGATTGTGAAGCTATGGCTGGGCTCCCCTGTCTTGAAGAAGCTCTGGACTGCTTTCGGGATGCCGGCCTTCTGGAATTTGTCACAGCCAAAGAGCACTATAATGAAGAGCTTCTGTTGTAGTTCTATGCTACTCTTCACATTCGTGGCTACAACCGGGATCCGAAGACATGGATCCTCGAGTGGATGTCAGGTGATGTGCACCATGAAGCTAAATCTCAAGACATCATCGAGCTTACCTCCCTGCCCACTCCAGGTGAATTGTATGAGCCTGGTTGTCAGCGTCACATAGAAGTACTGCAGAGCATTTTTCAGCGGCCTGAACCCAATATGAGTCAGATGCTCAGCATGATGAACCCATTGCCTCAAGATGAAGAATATCCCAAGGAATTCTTTGTCCAAGACCTCGAATACTTGCCCCCACACAGTCTATCATATACTGAGGCATACTCTATGGCCAATCAAGGGACATTCTTATGAAGCCAAACTTGAAGGCACTATGAAGACTTTGGTATTCTATATTGTCAATGGCATCAGATTCAACTCCCAGGATTTCTTCATCAGACAACTTGATGCATCTGGGATTGATCAGTTTGGCCTGAAGTTTTATGCTCCATGGCTAACACACCTAATCAAACTTCATTCTACTGTCAACTATCAGCCTTCAGCATGCAACCATCTTGTCTTTCTACCTGAGGTTGATCTATTAGTTGAAGCCATCTACCCCGAGCCTGCCAAAGTGCCAATATATCTTCACAACGCTAATCATCAAAGCTTCACGTAGCCCATAGAAGGAGTTCATGTTCCAAATGCTACTGTTCCTGCCTATCTTGTGGCTGGCAATGTGCATATGCCTCATCGAGCAAATACCGAAGCCACTACCAGTACAATTGCTCAAAGGCCTCGAAAGCGTTCTCGTGTACTTAATGACCGAGAGCTGCTTGTGGCCTTACATCAGAAGCAGGACAAGCACCACAACTGGCTGAAGCGTCATATGCATAGTCTCTTGGTGGATGCCAATCGCATTTGCAATCTGGCCACCAAGAACTCATTTGTTGCCCATGAGAATGCGCGACGGTCCTGGAAGAGCCTCACTCTGCTATGTTCGAGAAGATGGCTTCACCGAAAGCTTCAAGTTTGATTCCAGGCCTCCACCAAATGCAAGATGGCGCCTGTCAGGACCCCGAATCGATGCCACATCGATCTAGCATGTAACACCTCATATCGCTTTGCGGCCTCATGCACGGTATCCCCACGGGTGTCGCCTTACCTTTGCCCGGGACCGTTTGCGCATTTTGGCACACGTATATGATGGTGTCGCTAGCATCCATATGATAAAGAGCCCGGGCTGACATGGCTAGTCGTAAACCCAAAGTGGCACTAACTTACAGGGACAGGCATTCATGACCCAGCATCGAACGTGTCGGTCATCAGCGAGTGAATCCAGGCTGTAGCACTGGGCTAACAGGACTCCGGTGAACCGGGCTGTAGCGGGCTAGCAGGACTCCGGTATTCATCGCGTGACATTTCCCCGAAGGGACAGACACAGGATCGAAGAAGGACACATGCCGGCCTGCCTAAGTGTTCCGGAGCAGTAGCAAGCTACCAGGGCTCAGTGGAAGCACTAGGAGACATTTCCCGGTAAGAGAGGCTACTAAGAATAAACAACTAGATAGTCAGATCCCACACATAGCAATACACATTACACGTACGCATAACATGCAAGTATGTGCTGTACAACATGGCATCACAGCATAACTCAACAATCATATAGAATAAGGCTCAGAAGAGCCATCACAGCTTTATTACAAACAGGGGTCACATGACCCAACAGTCAGAGCAATCAAGCAACAAGCGGAAGCATTACATGTCTGAGTACAGACATCTATAAATGAAAAAGGTTGAACGCCTGACTATCTACAACGTCCGATCAAGATCGTAGCTGAGGTACTCTCGGTATGTGAGGTTATCTTGGAGATCAAGCGTTTCGTGGTCCACTCCGCGGATAGGATCCGAGAAGCAACGCCTGAGTTGAGAGACGTGGAAGACATCATGAACTCGAGAAAGATGTGGGGGTAGTTCCAACTGGTAGGCAACCTCTCCTCGTTTAGCGAGAATACGAAAGGGACCAATGTAACGAGGAGCCAACTTGCCCTTGATACCGAAACGATGGGTACCCTTTAAAGGAGTAACCCGAAGGTAAGCTTGGTCGCCAATTTCATAAGTTATATCCTTATGATGACGATCGTACTGGCTCTTCTGACGAGACTAGGCTGTTTTCAAATTCTCACGAATGATGCGAACTTGCTCTTCTGCCTCCTGGATCATGTCCGGTCCAAAGAATTGTCTTTCACCGGTTTCTGACCAGTTCAAAGGTGTTCGACATCTTCGTCCGTAGAGAACCTCAAAAGGAGCTTTCTTGAGGCTGGATTGATAGCTATTGTTATAAGCAAACTCGGCAAAAGGAAGACATTTCTCCCAATCCATACCGAATGAGATAACGCAAGCTCTGAGCATGTCTTCGAGAATTTGATTGACCCGTTCCACCTGACCACTCGACTGAGGGTGGAAAGCGGTACTGAAGGAAAGATGGGTTCCCATGGCAGTTTGGAAACTCTCCCAGAAATGAGAAGTGAAAAGACTGCCACGGTCTGAATTGATCTCTAGTGGAACACCATGAAGTGACACTATTCGAGAAATATATAAGTCAGCGAGCTGACTAGCAGTGATACTCTCTCGAACAGGAAGGAAGTGAGCCACTTTGGAGAGACGATCAATGACTACAAAGATAGCATTATTCCCTCTCTTGGTCCTGGGAAAGCCGGTGATGAAGTCCATACCAACTTTATCCCATTTCCATTCAGGAATAGCTAAAGGCTGAAGGGTGCCAGCAGGTCTTTGATGCTCTGCCTTAACGCGACGACAAATGTCACATTTAGCAATGAACTCAGCGATTTCTCTCTTCATCCTAGTCCACCAGAACCTCTGGCGTAGGTCCTGATACATCTTAGTACTACCGGGATGAATGGTGAGAGGAGATTCATGCGCCTCCTTAAGAATCAACTGCCGAAGATGTTGCTTCTTGGGAACCACCAAGCGATTCTCAAAGAAAACAACACCACGATCATCCATAGAGAAACATCCACCAACTCCCTTCTTAATGTTTCTCTTGATCCGGGTAATCCCTGTATCATGCTTCTGGGCTTCTATGATAAGGTCCACAAGGGTAGGTTTCGCCACCAAGGTAGAAAGAAAACCGCGAGGAGCTATGTGAAGATTAAGCTTACAGAATTCCTCATGGAGAAGTGGTTGGCCTTGCTGCAACATGAGATTGTTGCAATAGGATTTACGGCTTAGAGCATCAGCCATGACATTGGCTTTGCCTGGGGTGTAGGTAATCCCTAGATCATAATCTGTGATTAACTCCAACCAACGTCTTTGCCTAAGGTTCAGATCCGGTTGGGTGAAGATATACTTGAGACTCTGGTGATCGGTGTAGATCTCGCAATGTTTACCAAGGAGGTAATGTCGCCAGGTCTTGAGTGCATAGACTACGGCTGCAAGCTCTAGATCATGTGTAGGATAATTCTCCTCATGTGGATGCAACTGTCGAGATGCATAGGCAATCACATGACGATCCTGCATAAGAATGCAACCTAGTCCCTGTCGTGAGGCGTCGCAGTAGATAATAAAGTCTTTAGTGAAATCCGGTGGCACAAGTATGGGAGCAGAAGTCAGGCGTCTTTTCAGTTCCTGAAAACTGTACTCACACTGTGGGGACCACTCGAACTTTTTATCTTTCTTGAGAAGTTCCGTGAGGGGTTTGGCTACTTTGGAGAAGTTTTCAACAAAGCGGCGACAATAACTGGCTAGACCAAGGAAACTCCTAACTTGTTTAACGGTCTCAGGTGGAGTCCAATCGAGAACGGCTTGAACTCTCTCGGGATTGACAGCAATGCCCTTACCAGAGATTACGTGGCCTAAATAGGTCACTTCTGGCAACCAAAATTCACACTTGGAGAACTTGGCATAAAGGCGGTGCTCTCTGAGTTTTTCTAACACAAGTCTAAGATGTTCGGCATGCTCTTCCTCGTTCTTCGAGTAAATAAGAATATCATCGAGGTAAACCACGACGAACTTATCTAA
The DNA here is from genome assembly GCF_002162155.2 of Triticum dicoccoides. NCBI lineage: Eukaryota > Viridiplantae > Streptophyta > Magnoliopsida > Poales > Poaceae > Triticum > Triticum dicoccoides. Next base: position 343,701,908 of record NC_041381.1, read on the forward strand.
GTACTCCATGAAGATCGAGTTCATCAAGCGGGAGAATGTGGCTGGGGCGTTGGTTAGGCCAAAGGACATGACGGTGTACTCATACTGACCATAACGAGTGACAAAAGCTGTCTTGGGAATGTCCCCATTTCTGATCTTGATTTGATGGTAGCCTAATCTTAAATCCATCTTGGAGAAGACTGAGGATCCAGCGAGCTGATCATACAGGTCGTTGATCCTGGGAAGCGGATACTTGTTCTTTATCGTGACCAAATTAACGGGACGATAATCTACAACCATCCGGTCCGTACCGTCTTTCTTCTTGACAAAGAGGATGGGGCAAGCCCAAGGAGAAGAACTAGGACGGATGAAACCCTTTTGCAAGGACTCATCGAGTTGTTTCTTAAGCTCGGCTAGTTCTAGGGGTGCCATCTTGTAAGGTCTCCGGGAGATTGGAGCAGTTCCTGGGATAAGATCTATGACGAACTCTACATCTCTGTCAGGTGGAACACCTGGCAGTTCCTCTGGAAAGACATCCGGAAAGTCACGGACTACCGGGATATCTTCAAGGTCTGGAAGAGGGCTGGCATTAAGAGAATAGAGCTGACGCTTTGCAACTCTAGTGGAGACGGTGACTATCTTGCCAGATGGGTGTGTAAGCTGAACAGATCTGGTGTAACAATCAATCTTGGCATGATGAGCTGTCATCCAGTCCATACCCAAGATGATGTTAATATCTGAAGACTTGAGGGCTACAAGTGATGCAAGGAATACAAGTCTATCAACAAGGATTTCATTACCATGGCTGATTCTGGTGGTCTGCCATCTAGACCCTGGGGTTTGGATTTCAAGCGGAGTTGGCATATCACAAAATGACATGTCGTGCAAACGAGCATAGCCTTCAGAAATGAAGGAGTGAGATGCCCCAGTATCAAATAGAACTGATGCTGGGTGACAATTGACAAGGAGTGTACCAAGAACGACATCTGGATCATCATGAGCGTCTCTAGCTGAGACGTGATGCACACGTCCACGTTCAGTGGGGGCTGACTTGACACTGATCATCTTGCGTGATGGCTTAACACAGCCAACAGTCTTCTCGGGCTGGGGTGGAGCATAACTAGCTTGAGAGCAGTCACGTGCATAGTGTCCTGGCTTCCCGCATGTGAAGCAAGTCCCTGAGGTTGGACGGGGACCCGCACTAACAAGCGGTCTACCAGTAGGCCTGGGTGGAACATATGACTGGGCTGGGGAGGGCACCACATAGGATGGCCTCGGCGTATATCCGGAAGGAAGAGCGGAGTTTGGAACCCAAATCCGGCGCTTCTGGAAACTAGAGCCAGAGGAGGATCCCAATTCACGGGTGTGCTTACGAGACTCCTCGTAAGTGAGCTGAGCTGTCTCCGCATTAATGGCCTTGTTCACAAGAGCTTGGAATATATCACAATGATGCAGGTGGAGATCACGACGCAACTTAGGGTTGAGACCCTTCCGGAACCTAGCTTGCTTCTTGGCGTCCGTGGACACTTCTTCTGTGGCATAACGGGCGAGGTTCTCAAACTCTCTACTATAGGCATCAACAGCCATCTTACCCTGGGTGAAACCACAGAACTCTTCTCTCTTGCGATCAAGAAGGGCCTGGGGAATGTGATGCTCATGAAAAGCCTCAGTGAAATCCTTCCAGGTAGGAATCTGGCCAGCTGGAAGCATAGCCTCATAGTTCTGCCACCAAAGACTAGCAGGACCTTCCAGGTGGTATGCAGCATAGGTGGCCTTGTCATCTTCAGCTATGTTCGCAGAACGCAGCTTATGAGTGATGCTACGGAGCCAGTCATCTGCATCGAGTGGCTCGATGGAATGATGAAAGGTAGGTGGGTGCAAACGAATGAAATCATGAATGGTAGCAGACTTATTGGACTGGCGTGCGGTGTTCTCCTCGATACGTGCCAACAAGCGGTTAGACTCACGCTTGTTCCTTTCCATCTCTAGCATGAACTCTGTCAACGAAGGCTGGTCGGGAGGATCCTCATCCCTACCATATCCATGGTTCTGGCTACGAGCGACGGAACTCCGCTTAGCTGATGACATCCTGAGAAACGAATCAAGGACGGAATCAGCAACAACTATGGACTGTAGGATGTAGGACAAGGAATTAGTATCTCTCGAACTCCTAAGGAAAATCTGGCAGCATAACGGCAGTAAAATGCTCAGAATGAGACAACCTACTAGAAAAATGGGGTGGTAACATACTCATCAACACTACTCAAGGTTCTGAGATCATACCAAACAGATTACACCGGAAATACTCAAAACTGGGGTATGACTCTGATCAACCAGTCCTATGGAACTACGGAGTAGTAACACGTGATCCTGATAGACGGAAGAGAAGCCTAGTTCCTTAACCCCGTCGGAAAGATAGGATGACTCAGATCAGAAGGTCATGAGGTATAAGGAGTAAAAGAGCCTTACGTTCCATCCCACAATCAATTCCCTTACATAACTAAAGAATTTCTAGACTCAACTTCGACCAGTATGGCTTGGTAAACCTACAGGCAGTCAGGCTCTGATACCAAAGCTGTCAGGACCCCGACTCGATGCCACATCGATCTAGCATGTAACACCTCATACCGTGCGTGAGGCCGCAAAGCGATATGAGGTGTTACATGCTAGATCGATGTGGCATCGAGTCGGGGTCCTGACAGCGCCGCTCTCCTTCACTTGAAGATTCAGAGTATTCATCTTCGGCTGCAACTGTTGTTGCGAATGTCGTCGATGAAGAGGACGACGCCACTTCACCTACCACGGCTACACTGCATTCAACTCTGCACCAGGCCCTTCTGCTCCACCAAACTCCAACATCGACCATGCTCCTTCATCTGCTCCTTCTGGGAACGAGTAGATGTTCTATGTCTTCAAACCTTTTTGGTCATTACTGACAAAAGGGGGAGAAGCATATGAGTTGATAGTCTTTAAGCGGGTCCTTATGGGTGGCTGCATTATTTTGTCAAGTTTTTACAACTCTCGTTTTTTGATACATTTGGTTCTTTGAGTTGTAACACTTAAACTTGATGGCCGTCTGCTACTTTTTCTGCTACTCTGTGTTGCGATGATAAATTCCGCAGGAAGTCATTCTGCAGACGTCCATTTTCCATTATGCATATCATTATCTCCATTATCCTTCTATATGCATAATGTATTGTCTTCACACTTTGAAGATGGCATCCACAAAGCAAAACCTACCATGTGCATTTGCATTCAAAAGCAAATCATTTATATGCACATCTTCAGGGGGAGCCTCCTCATATGTATGAAGACAATACTCACAACACTAAACTTTCACATACTATTATCCCCATTAAAAACTTCAATTAGTTTGTCATCAATCACCAAAAAGGGGGAGATTGTAAGTGCATCTAGTGCCACCCCTAGTTGGTTTTGGAGTATTGACGACAAACTTGGTTGAGGGACTAATGTGTTTGTGAGAATTGCAGGATAACACAGGTAGTACTCCGATATTGATTCGGTGTACCTACCAGAGATGACCCCTAAAAATGCGTGAAGACATTGAAGATAATGGTGGTCTGTGAAGATATTCACATTGAAGACTATGACAAGAGAAGACATCGCATGCAGACTATGGAGTGCAAAGACATAGTTGTTTCATAGTCTTCTTTGTTGAGTCATAGGAACCACCGTACTATTAAGTGGGGTCCAAGTGAACAAAGTCAGAGTGACTGATGTGATGCTCAACCAAATCCTATGTCTTCAAGGGAAGACAATGAGAGCAAATCTTATCCAGAGCTGGATGAGTCAGCTTTGCTTGTAGCCCAAGCTAAGCTGCCGCGTGTGTTTGAAATCTGACCGTTGGACACGTGTCAGTTCCTTAGTGACCCAGGGTCATTTTGGACAAATCAGGTCGGGTTGCCTCCTGGCTATAAATATCCCACCCCCTACACCATAAATTGGTGGCTGCTCAGAGTTAGTGCATGGCTTTTGTCGTTTGAGAGCAACCCACCTCCGAAGCCTTTGAGAGAGAAATCCTTGCAAGGACAAAGCCCAAAACACCCAGAGACAAAGAGTGTTAGGCATCACTGAAGTCTTTCTATCCACGTGATCTAAAGACTTATGACACTTGAGGACTGTGAATCCTCCAGCCGGTTAGGCGTCGCGCTCTGAGCATCCAAGAGTCATTGTGGATTGTCGGTGAACGAAGTCTGTGAAGGTTTGGAAGTCTCCCTTGAAGACTTACCAGAGTGATTGGGTAAGGACTAAGTGTTCTTAGCTCAAGGGGAATAAGGTGAAGACACAGTCTTCTAAGTTGAATCTCAGCCTCCCTAACCAGACGTACAGTTGTCACAGCAACTGGAACTGGTCCAACAAATCCGTTGTCCTCTTCGAGCAACTGGTTCTATCCTTCCTCTCTCACTTTACTTACAGTTTGTCTTCGTGAAGTCTTTGCCCATTTACCTGATCCGATTGACTTCACGGTGTGAAGACTGTTTACTGTTTGGCTTCATACTATCTTCCATCCTGATCCATACTAACTAGCTGCTGATAGTCTTCGTGCTTTCACTACATTGCTTACTTGACTATGGCTTGTCTAGTGTAGTCTACCTTCCGCTGCATATCAATAGGTTCATTTCTATTGTTTGTCTTCAAAGCACCCATATTTTGAAGACTTTCATAAAAATTGCCTATTCCCCCCCCCCCCCCTCTAGTTGAATACTAGCACTTTCACACCCTCTTCCAAGTTCAAGGAGCCAATCGTCATCGATATCTCCGACGGTGAGGAATAGCTTGTCTTATTAACTCACTATAAGGACCTATGTTCAGTTACCTAGCTACGTTGGTTAAGCATGTTTGGTTTACCTGTTGCATGTGCTGCTCGTGCCTTTCCTTGACAAATTCTAGTGAATTGTCCCATGTACTTTTACCATGCAATCTGATCCTCTATTATATATATATGTCTATATGTCGTGCAATGTGGTGCTCACTTATTAACTGTTTTGTTAATTTGTTGTCGTGTTTAGTTAACTGTTTGGTTCAATTCTGCAATATGATGTTCAACTCTTGTGGGTGCAATTTTGTATTATCTTCCATGTGAGAAATAATCAAATTTAGTTGTACAAAATACATGAGAAACAAATAAAATTGCTATATTTCCAAGTTGTCAAGCATGCCCAGTCTGTGCCCGGAAGATGTGTGTTGCCTATCTTTGAATGGCGGGCATGAGCTGTGCTAATTGAGGTGTCCGGCTGTTTGAAAGAATAATTGAGCTAAGCCTGGTCCGTGTAAACATTTAGGGGTCCAACTTACCATGTGCCCGCTGTAGTAACTATACTTGACCAAGGCGGAGGGGGAAACAAGAGAGCTTCATGTTTATTTGCTAATTAATACCATTGCATGCAATGAACTGACCACTGCATGCCATGTTAGCTAGTCTCAAGTCATTAAATACATACACGCATCATGTCTTTTATTGGTTGATTCCTTTATTCATGTCAAAACACAAGAAACGAAGTGGGATTTAATGCACCACGCCTAAGTGTTTTGGGATTAATTTGGATATCGTAAGATAACTTATGCATCGGTATGGAGGGAGTATGTAAGTAGCTTGGAAAAATAGTAGTCACCTAGGTCAATTTTGTGAGCCGTCCAAATGTAATCATGTGGCTTTGCTTCTTTCTCATTCCTCTCCAACCCTCTCCAACCCTGTATTTCCAAAGTTGTATTTGTCCGGCATGCACAGACAAACGGTTCGTTTAAAGTTTCATGTTGCCTCGACTACGTGTCGCTTCCCATCTTAGTTTTGACAACCCATTTGGTTCATGACCCGCCACATCTTGACGATATCGATAGATGTTGAGAGATCGAGTGCGTGTCGTCCAAAGAGATAAAGGTTTGGTGTGTTTCTATGATAGAAATGATCGCGTGGGTGGAGAGAAGGGGGGTGTTTTTGTGCGCGCACGTCGGTCATGTACCATCTAGCTATGGATCGATTGAATGGGGACTAGGGTGGGTCCGGAGATCAACCGATCTAGAGAGGGGCGGAGAGAAAGATGAATGTATGCTTAAAAAAAGATAGATGAAAGGCTTCTTTACAAGAGCGACCTGACGAGCAAGATACAATCCTGATACCTTGCGAGATCAATTATGTGTGACATGCACAAATAGGAAGAGATGTGGTGTGTGTGTGTGTGCGAGAGAGAGAGAGAGAGAGAGAGAGATGAAACCGAGAGAGATCGAGTGGATGCATGTGTGACAGAGAGAGATGGTGTGTCAAAGAAAAACTGTGATAACACTCTATGTTGGATGTGCGAGACACATTATGCATAAGAAGACACATGGTATTTGAATCCCTAAAAAAGTTTCAAACATTAGAATTCAACCTTAAGTAGATTCAAATTTTTGAACCGGTGATCATAGCGTCTGCAAATCATATGTAAAGGGCAGTCAGTGTTTGTTTCGCTTTTGAACGTACAATATACTCCCTTCGGTCCTTTTTAGTCCACATATAAGTTTCGTGTGTAGTCAAAGTATCTCTACTTTGATCAAACTTATAGAAAAAAGTATCAACATTCAATAACGCCCAATCAATATTGTTAGATTCGTACGTACTCCTAGATTTGTATTCAAACAGAAAATGGTTTTCAATTTGTATTCAAACACGTGAATGCTTGTTCTCACACATGCTCTTGCTACTAGGATTTCGCCACATCTAGCTAGTCCAATAGTAGTTTTTTAAGCTCCCGGTCCAATAGTAGGAGTACTGGAATAGTAGTACTAGTGGAGTACTGGCAAGAGTATGGAGTGCTCCTTGTAGTACCTTATTACTACTAGTACTAACACACGGCCCATGCCTCACACTCTCAACAAATTTTTTGGAATCCGTGCTACAATCTCCCCATCCAGCCATCCTTGTATCTCTCTTCTAAATTCAGCGACACGGGCGGGGGAGAGGAAGGGACGTCCGAGGGGGAGAGGGAGGGGGAAGTTTGACTATCGTCGGCTTGCTCTCAACGGCAGCCCACAAGCGAGCGAAAACGCAAGACAAAGCGCGTTCCATTCGGCGAGCGACATGCAGGGTCCACCGTGCCGGGGTGCAACACGAACGCGACAGAAGTGATGTACACCGTCTGTTCCTTATGAACTTGCATACTTCGAGTACTCTTTTTTTAACACAGTACAGACGCAAGCTCTCATACATACGCGCATACACTCATCCTTATGAACGCACACACGTATTTATCTATTCGCAAAGAAAGGCATTTATCCAAAAAAATGTGGAAAAGCATTTAGCTAAAACATTGATGAAGCCGCACCTCACCACAGCTATAAGAGGCTAAAATGATGCTAAGGAGCATTGTGTTACAATTTAAAAGATCGAAAAACACACTTTGGATGATGTATGTCGCAAAATGAAACATTACAAATGGTTTAAAGCCGGTCGTTGGTTAAACACAGACCTGATCTAAAAGGCACCATATAATCAACAACGGATATTTTTTCTAAAAAATTAACATGCAGATCTCCATAAATCAATATTTCTTTAGAAAAGAAGGAGGACCCCGGGCCTCTGCATCTGGACGATGCATGCAACCACATTATTAATTATTCATATAAGACCTTACAAAGTCATACAACAGTACACCATTTAGGCAAGAAAAGTGTCACTACTCCTATCAGATGCTGATAGTCTGGGCCTAATACCAAATAGACCTCGCAGCCATACTTAACATCTAAGACCTGAGGTCCCAACCAGGACGCCTGCCGGGTATGGGCACCCACCAATCCGGCGTGCTCCTCAACCAGGACGCCTGCCGGGTATGAGACCGCCGCAGCCACCTGCCACAATCCATCTTCAGAGTTGTACTGTTGCATGAACCTTGCCCGGTCTAGCTGCCGCCGACGCCACCATGACGCTAGACAGCGTCAACCTCCTGCGCGAGTCCATCATCGCACATCAGACGCCTAATCTCCAGAGCGCCGTGCCATCGAGATCCAACACCATCAATGTGTGTGATGAAGCACCGCTCCTCCTCTTGTCACCTCCAGCCATCACTTGCTCCAAAACGATGCCCCCATGAGGGAAAGCGCTGCTAAGAACGCCATCATCGTCCGATCCGGGAGACCCGGATCTATGGTTTCCCCCGGAGCATCCCGAGCCTGATGAAGCAAACTGCAACGACGATGCCTCGACAAGGGAACAACATCTAACACGCAGCCATGACCGTAGTCGGCGCGATTTTCATCGACAGTTGCTCCACCAGACGTGCACCGCCAGCGTCGCTGATCCCTTCAACCGTAGTAAGCTCCAAAACGATGCCCTGAAGAGGGGTACGATGCAAAAGCACCGCCATTGCTCGATCCCAAAGAGATCTAGGGTTTCTTCGGAGTTACCCGTGTTGTCAAGGACCAGACAAGGAAAGAATCTGTGCGGATCCACCCAGCTGCCGACGAGCCGCACCCACCACTGCGCCGACGGCAATCCAGTGACCAAGGCCCACGCCTAGACCCAGATCCGGCCGTGCCACCGCGAACCCATTTGGTCATGTCGCCGCCGTCCCTGGCGACCACAACGCACCAGACCATGAAGCCGCCTGCCGCGGGGAAAGAGAACCGCCGAAGCGCCACCACCACCCATCGTGGCGTCCGGCCCGACGCCACGCTCCGGCCCGGGGGCGCCGGCCAGTGCCAGCCCCACACGAGCGGGAGGACCACAAGTCCCCGCCGCCGCCGGTAACGGCAAGGCTTCGCCTGGCCGTGCCCTTGGGCGGCGGCGAGGGAGGGGGAAGAGGAGAGGTGGAGTCCGACGGCGATGGGATCTGGGAGCCTCCCAGCTGCCATGCAGGGGGCGACGCGGGGGGCACGCGGTCTTACTCAAAAGGCGGTACTGGATCGGATCAAATTAGCCCCTCCATAAACCAACATGAAACCTTGCTATGAATTTGTTTTCGGATAAAAAATATATTATTTTACTCAGCTTTTTTGCGTGGTAATACGTGTCTCATTCATATCATAAAGATTAAAGTACAAGTCACGTAAGGACCGACATGACAAAACTGAAAAGATAGCAGAACATCTCTGAGCTTGACACCATCGCCCATCACCTGCCTCCGGCACCACGACAGCAGCCACCGAAGAAAAGAATGATGGATCACCTCCTCCTCCGAGCTCAACGCGGCTCCATCGCTGATATGCAGCTTTGCAGACCTCCAAGGTGGCTCACCAAAAGTGAAACCTTACCGTTGAACGAATCAGACCGAGGCAACACCCCGGACACACCATCGAACTCTAGATCTGGCACCCCACCGCGACTAAGACGTCGTAGAAGGAAACTATACTTGTCATCCACGAACCACAAATTCAGCACATGTTCCGTCTTCCAGATGTCGTCGATGCAGACCACAATCTGCATCCGCTCCTGGACTACCTCCCAAGCTCCGCGCCGACGCTGGAGCAAACGTCGTTTCAACGGTGGAGCCCAAGGACACAGATCCATCACAAGGATGCCGCCGCCGCCGCCACGCCATCCTTACTTGAACAGACTGGTTTTTAAATCCATCCCCAACCATAGGATCGATGGCCTTGTCAAGGAAGGATCCAAAGCTGAACTAAAGCTTGGCGACAAAATGTACGCTGTCTCTGTACGGCACAACCGGCTCGGTAGCGCCAAGGATAGCGCCTCCACGTTGGGAGTACCTATGAATGGCAAAACTTGATTTCTGAATCGATGAATTCAGTCACATCTATCTTGCAAAGAATCACAATCAAATACTCCCTCCATTCCTAAATATAAGTCTTTGAAAAGATTCCACTATAAACCATATACTCCCTCCGTCCGAAAATACTTGTCATGAAAATGGATAAAAATATATGTATCTAGAACTAATATACGTCTAGATACATCTCTTTTTATTCATTTTGATGACAAGTATTTACGGACGGAGAGAGTACGTATGTATGTAGATGCATTTTAGAGTGTAGATTCACTCATTTTGCTCTGTATATAGTTCATAGTAAAATTTTTACAAAGGCTTATATTTAGAAACGGAGGGAGTAGGTAACTACTAATGTTCTTACAGAATTGCGTTTGCATCTTCATGTAGGGAGGGCCAACTCAATGTCAGGATTGCTATGGATTAGGTGGCTTCAGAGAAACCTTTGAGAGGACTTGCCTAGTGGTAACCTGTACATTCCTAACCGACTGAAACCTCCATACACAAGCCAAAAACCAACTGATAAAACTCAGTTAGGCGTAGCCCGACTGCTCTGCCTATCTTTGCTCATGTCAGAACCAGCCATGATCAATTCTGGCACACAAAAATTACAACCAGACCATAATCGATAAAACAAAATGAAAAGAATGAACAAGAAACGAACGAAAGTCCACCTTCAGTACACAGGTTTAGCTAGTCTTCTCACTTCCGCCTCCTCAAAGCTGGCATTGGCGAGGCAATGCATACATTTTGGTCGAAAGACAGGAGCCTGGGTTAATTACACAATTAATAAACAATCTACTCCCATGCAACAAAGATTCAGAACAGTGAGAAGATTAATAAACAGTAACATATGCATACATTTTTAACTTATGAACAAAGATGCAGAACGGTGACATCAGACAACCATTGTGATCCCTCCCAATTTGGGGGCAAGGCCACGAGCTCCGGAGGCAATGGACAGCTCCAAGCCGGGTGTTCACGGGGGACGATGCTTTGGTGCCTTAAGGCACCTATCTTTGTGTCTATGACATGTGGGCCCAACAGATGGCTGGCCCACATGTCAGTGACCCAAAGCCAGGTGCCTTTAAGGCACCGAAGCTGCGTCCGTTCACGGGAGGGCTGAATCGCGGCGTTAAAACACACATCATATGAACTAGCACATATGCCCATGCGTTGCAACGGAAGATAAAATAGTATGCATTTAAAGTCAGTGAGAATTATATGCGTAAGCAAAATCCTGTGTGCACATGAAAAAGGAATATTTAGCTTTTCGGTGTCGCCGGGCGTGAAGTAATCAATCTGTTATTTTTCCATTCATTGATCGAAGGCATTTAAGAGATTTGTTACGTCATCGTACGACACAGAAGGCCCATGAGTTGTTTAATTTACTTTTCCTTTCAATCATTTCGATCGAGGGGATTTTAAGGTATGAAGTTTCTGAACATTCTAGGAAACATAAAAAAAATCCTGAACAATTTTATGAAAATTATGTATCTTTTTGGAAAAACATGAACAAAATATGCAAGGGAACATCTTATAAAATTCACAAAGATTTTCTGAAAACACCAACTCTTTTTTATCAAAATAAGAACATTTTTTTTAAAACGGGAACATGTATTGAAAATTCGTAAGATTTTCAGAAAATGTGTATCTTTTATACAGGAACATTATTTTTAATTGTGAAATTTTCACTAAAACAAGAATATTTTTCGAATCTAGAGCATTTTTTGAAATGACATTTTCTTTTTCAGAAATCTCAAACAATTTCAAAAAAACATTTTTTTTGAAAAAATGGGATATTCTTTGCAAGTTCCAAATATTTATCAAAATAGCAACAAAATTTTAGAATTCTGAACATTTTCCAAAATTTGTTTTTTTATTTCTGAGCGTTTATTGAGAATTTTTTATTTACGAAATAAATTCCAAAAAAAATAAACTTGGAAGGGAAAAGGGGGAGCAACTAATTAACGAGCGCTCCTTCGGGAGTCGCGCAACGATCAGCGCCACTTGGCGCGCTCACAGCCATTCGCCACGTGTCGCGCTCTGGGCGCTCCCTCCGGATTTTGTTTTTTTATTTTTACGCACGCGTTTTCGGCTTCTTAAACGGTTTTTTTTGACGTTTTGGTTTTCTACCGGTCTTCCCTAGCTTTTCGACCAAAAAAATTGAAAAAAAATTATTTTTGCACAAAAATGCAAAAAAATTTCGTGAGTCATGATTTTGTTTTCGCGAGAGGCACGGCCGTGCCTCTTAGAATCGAAAAAAACGTGTTTTCTGTTTTTTTTTCTTTCGCGAGAGGCACGGTTTTGCTTCCGCGAGAGGCACGGTTGTGCTTTCACGAGAGGCACGGGCGTGCCTCTTTCGGAAAGAGAAAAAAACGCATTTTCTGTTTTTTTCTTTCGCGAGAGGCACGGTTTTGCTTCCGCGAGAGGTACGCTTGTGCTTTCGCGAAAGGCACGGGCGTGCCTCTTTCGGAAAGGGAAAAAAACGCGTTTTCTGTTTTTTTTCTTTCGCGAGAGGTACGGTTTTCCTTCCGCCAGAGGCACGGATGTGCTTTCGCGAGAGGCACGGGCGTGCCTCTTTCGAAAAAGAAAAAAAACGTGTTTTCTGTTTTTTTTCGCGAGAAGCACAGTTTTTGCTTCCGCGAGAGGCACGGTTGTGATTTCCTCAGAGGCACGGGCGTGCCTCTTTCGGAAAGGGAAAAACACCATGTTTCCTGTTAGGTTTTTTCGTCGGTTTTTTTCGTCCAGTTTTTGTGAAAAACAAGTTTGTCAAAACCTATCAAAATGGGATCTAGTTTTGGAATTCAATGGCGAAAGCGGTTCGAGAATTGGACGCACGGTTTAAGAGATAAAACGTTTTGAATAAACGGATCTACGAAAAAAGAGAAAACTCCCCAATTGCGACAAGTGGCGCACATGCAGCGCGCCACTTGTCGCAACCTGGGGAAGTTGGAGTGATCTCCGCAAGGAGTACTCCTTAATTAGTGATTTCGGGGAAAAGGAGATAGAGAAAGGAAAATAAAAATAGTAGTAAAACACAGAAATAAAGAATAATAGCCTATTATAGGTTGACCTGTGTGAAACTTCGACTATTTATCACCCAGTGCGGAAAATACAACTTTCCCAGCTGCGTGAGCAGAAATAAAAGGGGACTTGCTTCGCTGGGCCACAACGCGCGGCCCATGTACGAAAATTCTTTTTCTAGCAGACAAACGCATGAGAATTTAGTACCACCTCAGATAGAAAATAATTCTTTCAGTGGTGAACGGATTAAAAAATTGACGAAACGTGCCTTGCTTTATTAGTAGGTATAGATCTATAGATATAGATATAGATTACAGACTGGAAGCATTTATAGATAACATGAGCATGCACCTGGAATATTTTCCTCAAAAGTAAATTAGTTATTCAAACACAGGTATTTCACACTGTTGCATCAAAGCTATCAGAATTCAGTAAATATGCTACACATGAGCTCTATAAGAAACATCTCCTAAGGTTACCTAAATTTAGTATGATATCTCTATACCTCGCTGTTCTCTAGGAACTTGGAAGTTGAAACAGCACATTACTAATGCCAGTTTGGCAGCTACAATCAGTTTATTTTCTTGAAACATCATCCCCTGTGGTTGGCTCATGCTGCCCAGTTATATTTTTAGAATGTGGTGCTAAGTTATGAATTTAGCTACCACATTTGGGAATAACATCTTGTGGACTCTTGGAGTAGAATTTTTTTTTGAACGGTCACCTGGGGGGAGAGCTTCCCCACCTGAATATATTACCACTCAAAGGAAGTTCGAGAATTACAACAGAGAAAAGTTACAATATCAGCCTTTTAGGATGTAGCTGAGGATAAGAAGTGAAGCCATTGCTTAGCGAATAAATTGTCTTCCTTCTTTTTGAACCGAAAAACCCAAAGAGAGAAATCAGTTACAATGTTGCGTAGCGTGGTTCTGTGAGAATGATCATCATTTCTGAAAACTAGGGCGTTTCTTGAGTCCCAAAGTTTCCAAGATATAGTGAGAGCGACTGATGGCCATATGTTGGGGTTGAGGCCTTGAAGGGTTTTTTGTTGTAGCAGGTCGTCAAGAGAGGTTGGAGCGTGCAGCCCCAGGGCGGACCAGACTTGTGTAGCATAAGAACAGCTGGAGATGAGGTGTAGTGCATCTTCATGAGGATCTTGACAGCGAGGGCATGCGGCTGATTGAGCAATATGCTTGCGAAATAAGTTGTCCTTTGTGTTGAGCCGATCGCGGAGGAGTAGCCAGGCGAAGATCTTGACCTTGATCGGGACTTTTGAGGCCCAAACAAGATCGTGGTGTGGGTCGATGTAGTCTTCAGCAACAATAGAGGAGTAGGCATTCTTTGCTGAGAACGGCAGGTCATGGGTGAGCGACCGTTCGTCTGGTTGGTCGACCTGTTGGAAGTCCTGCAACAACAACAGCACGCTATCCAGCTCGCGAGCAGCAGCATTAGATAGACGATTCTGCAGGTTCGCTAATAAGCTGGTTTGCCAGACAGTAGCCACTAAAACCTTGTCATCAATGGAGTGTGAGTAGAGGTTGGGAAAAACTTTTTGTAGTGGTGATTGCAGCAGCCATTTATCTAGCCAGAAGAAGGTGGAGAGGCCATTGTATGTGATGACAAAGGAGTGTTCAATTAGCAGTGGAAAGTTGTTGTTGATAACCTTCCATAGAAAGGAAGGTCGTGTATTTTTTGCAGCAATACCGGGAGGGTGCTGTTGGTTGAACCACTGGGTCCAGGGGACATTTGGGTGTTGCAGAATTTTGGAAGAAAATTTCATAAGCAAGCAATGGTTTTGGATCTCAAGATTTTTAATGCCTAGACCACCAGTATCTTTAGGTTTGCAAACGTTTTTCCACGCGACAAGGCAGCTCGCCCCAGTGCATGTAGACTCGTTAGACCAGAAGAAGGCTCTCCGAATAGCGTCAAGTTTTGCTAAGATGGATTTAGGTAGCTTGAAAACTGACATGAAATAGCTGTTAAGGAGTCAAGGACCACAGTCAGGAGGGTGAGCCTAGCCCCCCTTGAGAGAAGGCGCGCCACCCAGCCAAAGAGGAATTTCCGAAAGTTATCTATGATGGGGTCGAAGGCTGTCAGTGGTAATTTTGTAGGGGAAAGTGGTAGCCCTAGGTACACCAGCGGAAATTCGGATGTTGAGCAACCGATAGTAGCAGCAATGTTATTTTGAGTAGCAGAGTCCGTAGCAATTGTGAGAAGAGCAGTTTTATGGTAGTTGATTACCAACCCCGTTGCCAGAGCAAAATCATGAAGGTTTTTTTTGAGAATCAGGGTTGCTTCATCACTAGCAGCAGCGGTTATGAGGGTATCATCCGCGTATTGCAGTGTCACCGGTGGTTCATTTGGTCTTAGAGGGTGGCAGAGTATGTTAGGTTGAAATGCTTTGGCAATTAGTCTTTGGAGAACATCCGCGACGATGATGAACAGATACGGTGAGAATGGGTCCCCTTGTCTAAGTCCACAGCGACATTGAATCCAGGGCCCTGGAACACCACTCAAAAGAATAGCCGTTTTGCCAGTAGAGAGGATATTTTGGACCCAAGCGCAGAAGATGGAGGGGAAGCCACGTGCTGTTAGAATTTGAATGAGGGAGGTCCAGCATATGGAGTCAAATGCTTTCCTGAAGTCCAACTTAAAAACCATGGTCTGTGCTTTGCGAGTGTGGCACGTACTGAGAATATCTGCAGCATAAATGAAGTTCTCGGCAATGTTACGGCCATGGAGGAAGCCCGTCTGATCGTAGTGAATGAGAAGCGGTATGAGAGGTTTAACACTGTTTGTGAGGATTTTGGCAACTGCTTTTGGCGTGCAGTTTTGGAGAGATATTGGTCTAAATGCATCAGGAGTAGTTGGCGCCTGTGTTTTTGGTAATAGAACCATGTAGGCTCGGTTGAAGCGTTCGAGAGAGCAGGTTTGATCCTGGAAGGCAGCAAAAAAAGGTAGGATGGATGGTTTGATGATGTGCCAAAATTTCCTGAAGAAGATGGGCCCGAAGCCGTCTGGTCCGGGGCTGGCATTGGTGTTCATGGAGAGAAAAGCTTGATGGATTTCTTCGTGGGAGAAGGGCAGTGTTAGATCACGAAGCTGAGGGAGGGGAGAGGGGTATAGCTGCAGAAGACTGAAGTTCCAGGTTGCCTGTTTAGTGGTGCCAATCAATTGTTGGAAAAAATCTTTCAAAATGTGAGCTTTTTGTTCGTGGAGAAAAACTTCAGTGTTGTTGTGAATAAGCATGGGGATTTTATTTGTTCTCGATCGCTGGGTTGCCGAAGCATGGAAGAATCTAGTGTTCTCGTCACCGTCGACGGCCAATCGTACCTTCCCCCTTTGTTTCCAGAAGGAGATCTTTTGTTTGATAGTTAGTTGGAGCAGACTAGAGAGCGTAAGCCGAAGTTTTTGTTCGAGCGGGAGAAGTGGGGCGATTTCTTCGTTTAAATCAAGGGCCTGGATAGCCAGTTTGCAGTTAGTTTCTCGTTGGTAAATGGGCTTCAGCGTTTTGGCCCAAGACTTTAGGGCCGATCGTGTAGATTTGATACACCCAGCAAGGGCGGCAACATGGTCTGTGGGGGGCCTCTGATGAGCAGAAATGGGCTACCAGCATTCCCGCACGACATCTGCACATTTTGGGAATGAGGCCCAGAATCTTTCAAATCAAAAAATGCGGGAAGATGGGCGGACGTGGATATTGTGACTAGTAGTGGTACGTGATCAGAAATAAACCTAGTGAGAGAGGTTAAGTGAGAGTTTGGGAAGATAGCATCCCAAGCTAAGTTGATCAGTACCCTATCTAGTCGGATTAGAGTAGGGGACTGTCTTTTATTGACCAGGTGAACTCTCTGTCAAGTAGTGGTAGCTCTAAGAGGGCAAGTTGGTCGATTGTATCGTTGAAAGCGTCAGCCTCTGATCTTCGAAAGTTGCTGTTGTTACGTTCGTAGGGGAATCTGGTGATGTTGAAGTCTCCAATTAGGAGCCAAGGTGATTGCGCTGGTGGTTCAATTAGTTTTAGTTCGTCCAGAAAAGTCATCTTTAGATCACGTTGCGATGGTGCGTATACGTTTGTAACGAAGATGTTGTGTGGCGATGCAAGACATGATAGAGTTAAGGTAGATGTGAAGTGTTTGTGTTGGCAATTGATGAGCGAGAAGCATCGGGAGTTTGTGGCCGAAAGAATGCCGTCCGCAGTTCCAGAAGCGTCCAGGTGATTGTTCGAGTCTAGAAAATGTGGCAAGATCGATTGAAGCTTGATTGTGTCAGGTTTTTGTAATTTGGTTTCTTGAAGAAGGGCAATGGACGGCCGTAAGCAGTTGATTTCAGAGAACACGTTCGCACACTTGTCATTGTCACCTAAACCACGTACATTCCAGGAAACGATTGAGTAGGAAGCGGTCTTAATAGATGAAACTTGAGGTAGCACCATACATAGGGGTATTGACACGATCGACAACCATATCGTGTCAAGTTACAGTACGACAAGCTGACAGAAGTAGGCGTGAGCACACTAACAGATTCAGTCTTTCTACCATAGCAACTACATAGCGGAGCTAGACCCCGGATACATGGCCATGATTGGCCTCCACACACGTGGCCACAGAATGGATAGCTGACCATGGCGAGTCCAGGTCACCAGAGGCCGACGCAAGCTCCGCAACCGCCTCCTGCGAGGCACCGCAGGCAGCAGCAACAGCAGCAAGATCTTCAGGTGAGGCAAGACCGCGAGATGATCCGTCAACAAACCCAGACTCGTCGCAAAGACGAGCATGGATCACAGCGTCAGAAAGATCCTTGGATGCAGCTGCCAGGTCCAACTTCTTGGCCTTGGAACGCATGGCCCTGGCGGTCATGGTGGAGTAGACAGGCAGCTCGATCTCAGCCAGCCTGGCGCTGCGCCTGGCCTTGATGCCAGAGTCAGCCGCCATCTTAGCGCGCCTGCTGATACGCCTAGCCAGGCATTCATGGGTTGGCTCCGGCGAGAGAATGGCCGTGGGTGCAGGTGGAGATGGCGGTGGAGACAACGGAGCAGGAAGCGGAGGTGAAGGTGGTGGGGCTGGTAAGGCGAGCAGAGAACGAGAGGGGCGAATGCGAGCCCAATCCCGAGCCGGAGAGGGAGAGCGAGCTGGGGGAGCCCAAGGGGCATGAACCAGCATGGCGACGGGCATGCCATCGGCCATGACAGCCAGGATCGGGATGCCTTCTAGAGGCCGGTCCACATGAGATGGAGGAGGGCCCGTGGGTGACTCCGGTGTGCAAGCGAACGGTGACATTGCCGTAGCGATGTTTCTGATCTGTGAGATGGTGGAGGGTGAGAGATGAGGGTTTGAAGTGAGGGAGGAGAGGGAGCCATCGTCGCCGTCCTCCGAGGAGAAGGGTGAGGCCTGAGAACCATGAGGGAAGAGCGCACGGCTCTCAAGCTTGACAATGACAACGTCATTGTCGGGGAGCCTAACCATGAGGCATGGGGGAAGGACGAAGTCACGGGCAACCATGACCAGAGCGCGGACGCTCGAGTAGTCACCCTAAAAGCAGTGTTGGTCAGCAGAGACGAAGTCACCAAGATGGGAGAAAAAATAGTCGACACCCTCAGGGTGCCATAGCTCGTCCGGGAAATCAAAAGCCTCGATCTCCGCCATGTAAATGAAGATAGCTGTGGATCTGTTGTCGGCGTGTTCTGGCCATTCGAAGAAGAGCGTGTTGCCCTGGAAGTGGATAGGACCATGGCCAGTGGCCGCGAGGCGCTCCTCCATGTTGGGGAAGGAGAGACGCCCGGCGCCACGTGCAGAGGAGGTGAGGCCGAAGGCAGGGTTATTGCGGTGGTGAGCAAGGGCCTGGCGTATGAACCTAAATGGGTTGTGCAGCGGTGTGGCGAGGTGCACGTAGGCAAGGTTGTCAACCTACCGAACGAGGCAACTGGGTGGGACGAGGAGGAGGATATGTGGTGACGAGGGGGTGTAGCCTGATGCAGCGGAGGGAATGTTGACAGGAGATGGAGGCGGAGGCGGGGCGAAGGACGGCGCCAGGGAGGAGGATGAGGATGCTCGTGGCCCGAAGATGAGCGGGAGACGGAATGGTGGCAGATCATTGGTGAGAAACACAGTGAGAGCCGAACCAGATCGGAGCGCCGTTGGAGTGCGCGGAGCCGGCCGAGGAGCCGGAGGCGGTGTGAGTACCTGTCGTATGAGCCATTGAGCTGCAAGGAGGCCGCACAAAAGCAGGGTTAATACAAGGAGAGGGGGGCATAGCAGGGAAGAACGAAAGGAAGCGGACAGCCTTACACGTGAAGCTCCAGTGGCCGGAGCACCAACAGCGTGAGCACCGAACAGGGTCGTGGCAGTCAGCGATATTGTGATCGCTAGCAAGGCACCGAAAGCATCTACTCTTCTTCTTGCGGCTGTAATGGTGGTGAATGTGTTTGGGGTTTGCTAGCAGCGGGGAGGGGGATATATAGGCTGGAGAGGCCGATTGGGGCGGGCTGGTGGATGCAGAGACCCGAGGCGTGGGGCTCAGCAAAACCACCCGGTAGGAGCGCGGGTCCTGCATCGGTGCGGAGATCGAAGATCGCAGGGGGGTGGCAGCATCGGCAGGGGCGTGTGACTGGTTCATGGTGATCTCGGGACGGAGCTGAGATGACTGGGCGGGGCGTAGGCTGGCGGAGGTAGGGGAGGCAGGTGGTGGACTAGACGCGATGATGGGCGCATGCGTGGGCATGCAGGCGTTGTTTTTGTCATGCTGGGTGGTAGAGTTGGGGGGGGGGGCGTTTGTGGGGCCCGTGAATCAGCGACTGATGGGTGTGGGATTGGGTGAGAGGAAGCGTCTAGGGAAGCGCAGGGGCTGCGCGGCCGACCGGAGGGCGGCTGGGTCGACCCTTGTGGGGTCACTGTGTCAGTGCGATGTGATGTGTGGCGTGGAGGCGGGTCGATGGTGGCTGGCTCGGTTAAAATACAAACCTGGTCTATGGAGGGTACGGCATAGCCACCTAGTTGTTCATTTTTTCTCTCTGGAGGAGGGGAGCGAGGAGACCCGACGGGAGCTGCCGATCCAGGAGAGAGACCCACGTGTCCCAGGCCATCGATTGCATGGCAGTCAACAAGGTCCTCGATAGTGGATTCCACGCACTGAACAGTGCCGTGAATCTTGTCTTGCAGGAGAGAAAGATTTTGTGGTGTTGTTATGGTTGACGGGTGCGGTCCAAGGCAGGACGAGTGGTGGGAGGGCAGGACGGTCACGCACGTACCCAGTGAGTCCGGCTCAGCGGTACCGCACGCACAGTGTGCGTGGCTTGGTCAAACGAGGCGAACAGTTGTAATTCAAAATTTGAAAACCGGATGGGCGCTACACGGAGAATTTCGTTTCTGACCTGGGCCGAGTAGACATGCACTAGAAACAAGTTTGGAGCTAACGTGGTAGCGTGGAAAACCCTTTGAAACGAGAATTGGTGGTCTAGAGCATTATTGATCAATGTTTCATTAGCACACACTGACTTTGAGAAGAACACAATCCATATGGGAGTGGTTGGTTTGTAGGTTAGGCATGAGGTGGGCGAGGTGACAAGGCAGTGGTACTTAGAGTAAATCAACTTATTAAACGAAATACCTGGTCGGAACGGCCGTACCTTTGCATGCGTTCGCTGTGGAGAGAGTGAAGCGGAAGTCGCAGAAGACCCAGTAGGCGACCGGCCGTTGGAGCCGGCAGGCCCCACCTGCATGGAGGACATGCACGGAGCGGAGCGTGGTTGATCGTTGACGGAGATGCAGGGAAGTGCCGGCGATGAGCGCGGCGGCGACAGATGCCGCCCAGCCGGCACCGCAGGCGAGCCGCGAGGCGCAACCGTAATGGTGGCGAACAATCGAGGAGCCACGATTGGGGAGCATGCCGCCATGAGGGTTGCGACGATGTTGGAGGAGACCGTCGTTGTGAAGGCGGCGTTGGAGAGACGGCGAACGTCGATGGACCTCGCGAGTCCCCCAAAGCGAAACGAGAGGAGGGTGGCGACTAGGGTTTCATCGACCATGAAGTCTGCTTTGTGGGCGAAGAAGATGATAGAGCTGGGAGTGGCCGCGTTCGGAGGCGGCCCGGAAACTTTGGATGAGAAGAGCTCGAGGATATTGAGCTCGAAGTCGATGCCAGGAGAGGGGGAGAACCGCAGCTGGGAGCGCAGGAACGCGTCAGCGTGGCCGAAGCGGTCCCCAATGTCAAAGAGCTTCCTTTGGTCTGTGGGTTTTGGGTGTGAGGAGGTGTGGGGCGGTGGGTAGGGAAGAAACTGAATGGAGTGTGTTTTTCCGGTGAGAATGGGCTCGGCGATGAGTGCTTGAACAATGCGGTGGTGGGAGACCGAGATACGAAAAAGCTGATCCCGAAGGCGGGTTACCTGGAAGGCAGGAGCGCTGCCCCCCAGGCAAGCTTGCATGAGGACTGCCACGAGATCCTCGTCGAGGTCGAGGGAGATGTGGTGGACTTGCACCGAGAGGAAGCAGGGAGCTTCATGGCGCCGCGGATTGATGTGCATGGAGAGACATCTCCATACTTGTGCCTGAAAGTCCTCCCCCATCGCATCGCCTATGCCGAGCGCAGCACGCAGAGCCTTGTCAGTGGGGGAGTCCTTCCAACGAATGGGGTCGTGGAAGGGCGCGGTCGCCGGAGCCGAGAGGGAGGGCGCAGTGGTGGGGCTGGGGCTGCCGGCGAGCGGGAGGGGAGGGAGGGGAGGGAGGAGAGGAGCCATGGCTCACGGTCGGGGGAACTCTGTATGACACTTTAAACCTCTTGGAGTAGAATTCAAATTCAAATGTTCTGGAGATTGGTGATGTGTTTACAAGGCTCAAGCGTCCTCCGTCATTTCCAAGCTCCTGCTCACCGCTGAGTTTTATGATTTCCATTGTCATTCTTCCCTCTCCTCTCTGATTGCTTTTCATCATCTTTTTGCGTTCCTTTTCAAGGGCCAACCCTGCGCTCACCAACCCCTGCGCTCACCAACCCTGGGCCAGGTGAGCGCATCCGTATGGGCCTATTGCTCTTGACCTCTTCAGTTGTGCAGGCACAAATATGAACTGGTCTAAGTTTGTTCTTGACGAGTCTCCAACAAGGTACCGCTACCCCCGATGGCTATCCCTCTTGACCAAGTGTGTGGTCGGCGTCCAGAAGGAAGGTTTGGCTGCTCCTCAGAATCACAGCAGCGGAAGCTCGGGTAGTAGCAGCGACCTGCTTAGGGATCATGGTAACATGTGCAACCTCAAGCTCCACAATGGGAGGCTACACGTACCTACCACAAGAATCATCTGGACAGGAACTTTGATGGCATCTTCTTTTAGAGCAACTTTGATGCCGTATGATATTTGCCTTGCCTTTGATCATACTTGTGTTAATCACCGTACTATAAGAAATGTTTCCCCTTCCCTCACTCAGAAAGACTCAAAAAACTTGCACAGTTTGTTAGCAATTTCAATAATTTATTATGCAGGCAGATTTGAACTGGGTACAGCCCTTTTCTATGGTTTAATCTTGAATAATAAACCTAATTGGTTTATCATATCACTATGCACGTGCATTCAATCATCGCTGAAATGTTTATATTCTTATAATGATCTGCTATGTGCCTAAACCCAAACTCTATTCCCATTGCCCAAAGATGAGTGTACCAATAGTTCAGTTATTCAGGCCACGATTTCATTACAACTAAAAATTGTCAATGGAATGCCTATGGCACACATCAATGCGCATAATATACACTAGTACCATATCAATAGACCTTATCCAAGTGGCGCACAGTAGCGCTAGGGACTCTTAAGCCAACGTACCCCCTTCTGCTTATAGAAATAAATTTGATTATAGGGACTCTCAAGTGCTTGATGTTGCTTGGTTTAAGCAAACAGCAAGTTCATTCGACTATCAAGTGCCTGATGTTGCTTGTAAACATCAAGTTCATTCTCCTAGATGTTAAATGTGCTTGAGCTTCACAAGAAAAAAAAACTACACCTTTAGCCTGGTTGTTATGCCACATCAATATAACGTCATCCTAGGAAGGGTTCCAAGGCAGAGTAGCACACGTCGGGGCATAACTTTGCATGAAGATACCGGCAGTAAAAGAGATAATCAAAATCAAGGGAAATCACGCACAATCAAGGTAACTGGAGGGGAGAACCATCACAAAGAGGGGCAACTTGTGAGTTGTGACAGCTATCAGGCAACAAGACCAAAGATCATCAATACAAAATTAAAGACAAAGCCAAGCGGAAACCCGCTGCATCGTGCTAACACAAGAGGGCGATGAATCAATCCTCATAGTTATGACCGGACAAACCATGAGAACCTACCCAGGGAACCGCGGCAGGTGATAGAACAACGCCCTGTCGTTGTGACCGGACGCCAAGACAGTGAAGATGACAGAAGACAGGTGAACAAGCTGCTCGAAGGGGGAGTAATCAAATCCGTCAGGCACTCCAAGTGGCTATCCTTGTGTTTCAGTTCGCTGAAAACAACATGAATGTGCCAGGAATCTACAATTGGAAAGATAATCAGTATAATAATCAGAAAGCACCGTGTTGCTAGATTCAGGTTCTCCAATGAAAACTGAGCAAGATTTGGGTTATATACACTTACATTGTGAATGTAAACAATATGGTCCACTGCACTCCGCCACACTCTTCTGCAGAATTTGTAACTGTTCAGCAACAAGCAAAAGTTAGAATAAACCTTTGCATTCATATATATTCAATTCATACACAAATCCCTAGCTATTATTACCAATTGGTAAAATGAAACATTCCACTTGTCCAAAATTGCCTTCCCTGGTCAGCAAAATACAACTGACCCTGTTAGCATGTGGTTCAAAGGCACAAATAGATTGCACATCAAACGGTCCGAATTAATGACCCTGTTAGCATGTGGTTCAAAGGCACAAATAGATTGCACATCAAACGGTCCGAATTAACTGCTAGTGGCCGGAACGTTCTGCAGACCTGTAAATGCAATCGTTTAAGAAATCTAGAGAACTTCACACACTGAACACAATGAGCAAAATTCACAGGACAATTGGTTATTTCAGCACGATTGCACAAAGAGTGCTCAGACAAATTGTCACACAAGCAACAACATGGATAACTTACAACATCAGGCATCAAACCTTGGTCTTAGATGTTGACATGTATTGATTGATCATACAGATAATAAGTAGTCCTAGATAGATATGTAGATAACAGATGTTGGCCAAGCAAGCAAATCCTCATCGAATTCAAGCATACTCCGCCACCCCTTGGTAGTCAGAGAAATCGGACTCCTCAAAGCCTAATTCGGCCATCATGTTCTCCCAATATTCCGCGACATATTCTCGGAGATCCTCAGGTTCGCTGCCGTCGGTGTCAGAATCATCAGGTGCGCTGCTGTCGTGGCCAAAGGTCTTGGATTCATCATTGTTGTAGGGGATCAGGATCTCGAGTTCCTCACGCTGGCTGATGTCGGGGCAAAGGATCAGGGTCTGCAGTACCTCAGATCCACCGAAAGGCTGGACCTCCGCCTCCTTGGGTGCCACCTTGCCGCCGCCGACGCCACCGACCGCCTTCCTTTTGGTGGCGCACCCCTTGTCGCCAGCCACCGCCGTCTCCTCCACCTTCCTTTTGGTGATGCCGAACTTAAGCGCAGGGGAATGGATGGCGGACAAGATCATCGTACCCTCTTCACCAGCCATCGATGGATCTGAGCCGCGCCGCCTCAACAGAAGATTAATTTCGCCGGAATCTGGATGCTGCTACAGAATTTGGAACCCTAACTTACCAGGGTTGCAGACTTGATTTGGGGGCGGTGGGGGCGTCGCGTCGGCTCGCTTTATAAAGACGGGGGTCATAGATTTTGCTGATATCGACCCGTCTCTGGACTGGGCCAGATCCAACCGAACAACGCGGGTAACTGGGCTCACTAGCCTTATTCGCTAACTGGCCGCGGGCCCAGTATATGGGCCGAGCACCGGCAGTACGGATTGGCCCATTCTTTTGAGTTGTGCCTTATGATGCTCAAAAAAGAAAATTGAGTTGTGCCTTATGTGCATAAGCTGCGTTTCTCAAAAGAAAAAAAAAATTGTGCATAAGCTGCATTTATCAACAAAAAAATTTAAAACAAAATGTGCATAAGCTGCGAGAAATTTAGGACAGTAAGCTCTAAACTGGTCCATGTCAGCGATTTGCGTTTCTGGCCATCTGATTTCGTGATCTGAACATTTGTGATCGTCGGATCTGATTTGCACACCACATTTTCCGTCTCGTGGGCCTCTGTACTAAGGGGACGCTACTCCGGTATGAAAAATGGTTTGTTCTGGTTGTTTGGGCTGCTCGGCCGAAGGGACCAGCCCCTTAGGCAGCGATGCTAAGCGCTTGTGTGGTTCCCGTAGGACGTAGGCACTGAGCAGTTAACGCTTCACGCATTCCCTAATCTCCCCTGACCTCTCGTCTTTCCTCTCTCTCGTGGCCGTGACATGGAGGTGCGCCGCCAACGCCAACGCCGCTATTCTCCCCGGCTCACCGCTCTTCGTTGTGTACTCCTCGACCACCTTCGCGTTCGACCAATAGTTGTCGTCCTCCTTTTCCTATCTTTTTTCCCAATAAGCTCAGCGAGGAGGGGCTCTGCTTCGTCGCGGATCTAGAGAGGCGGCGACAGGTGGCGGTAAAGTGCTCTGCGGCACCCTGATACGTCTCCATCGTATCTATAATTTTTGATTGTTCCATGCCAATATTCTACAACTTTTACATACTTTTGGCAATTTTTTATACTATTTTTGGGACTAACATATTGATCCAGTGCCCAGTGCTAGTTCCTGTTTGTTGCATGTTTTTTTGTTTCGCAGAAAATCCATACAAACAGAGTCCAAACACGATAAAAACTCACGGAGGTTTTTTTGGAATATATGTGATTTTTGGGAAAAAAGAATCAACGCGAGACGATGCCCGAGGAGTCCACGAGGTAGGGGGTGTGCCCTGGGCCCTCGTGGCCACTCTGTAAGGCGGTTGGTGCCCTTCTTTCGCGGCAAGAAAGCTAATATCTAGATAGAAATCGTGTCAAAATTTCAGCCCAATCGGAGTTACGGATCTCCGAGAATTTAAGAAACGGTGAAAGGGCAGAATCAGCGAGCACACAAACAGAAGGAAACAAAGAGAGAGATCCAATCTCGAAGGGGCTCTAGCCCCTCCGCCGCCATGGAGGCCATGGACCAGAGGGCAAACCCTTCTCCCATCTAGGGGGAAGGTCAAGGAATAAGAAGAAGGGGGGCTCTCTCCCCCTCTCTCCCGGTGGCGCCGGAACGCCGCCGGGGCCATCATAGCAACAACGATCTACACCAACAACTTTACCGACATCATCACCAACTCTTCCCCCTCTATGCAGTGGTGTAACCCCTCTTTTACCCACTGTAATCTCTACTTAAACATGGTGCTCAACGCTATATATTATTTCCCAATGATGTATGGCTATCCTATGATGTTTGACTAGATCCGTTTTGTCCTATGGGTTAATTGATGATCGTGTTTGGTTTGAGTTGCATGTTTTATTATTGGTGATGTGCTATGGTGCTCTCCGTGTCACGCAATTGTGAGGGATCCCCATGGAAACGAGCATTGTTAAAGTGGGAGCATGCCTTGAACTTTGTTCATGCCCATGGATACTTTGTGAATCTTAATTACAGAAACTTTTCAACAAAAATAATTATCCCCTTGTATAAATCCATTCTATTATAAAAATAATGTGCCAAGATTTGCATTTAGGATCATTAGATTGCTTGTTTGGTTTGTGCGGTGCAAAAACAAAAACTTTGGCTGTAGTGCGTGATTTTACAATTTTTTTACTGGAAAGTCAAACTATTCTGAAACTTTTTGCACAATACTTCTATACAAATTGTTTATTTTTTCCCTAATTTTTTTAGAATTTTTTGAGTTACAGAAGTATGGTAGATGTTTAGATAGCTACAAACTATCTTGTTTAAGACAAATTCTGTTTTTAATGCATTGTTTTGCTCATTTTGATGAAACTATCAATTTTATCGGTGGTATAAGACATAGAGAAGTTATAATACATTAGCTACAATGCAAAAACAAAATATGAATGAGTTTGCAACAGTACTTAAAGTGGCGATTCGTTTTATTATACTTACAGATCTCATGAGGGTTTTGTTAAGTTTTGTGTGATTGAAGTTTTCAAGTTTTGGGTGAGATCACAATGGATGAAGGAATAAGGAGTGGAAAGAGCCTAAGCTTGGGGATGCCCGAGGCACCCCAAGGTAATATTCAAGGACTCCCAAGCAACTAAGCTTGAGGATGCCCCGGAAGACATCCCCTCTTTCTTCTAACGATCATCGGTAATTTTACTTGAAGCTATATTTTTATTCATCACATGATATGCGTAAATCTTGGAGCGTCGTGTGCTTTTTTATTTTTCTTTTAATAATTGCACCATGCTGGTATGAGATAGTCCTTGGTTGATTTATAGAATGCTATTTGCACTTCACTTATATCTTTTGAGTATGGCTTTATAAAATGCTTCATGTGCTTCACTTATATCATTTGAAGTTTGGATTGCCTGTTTCCCTACACATAGAACCGCCATTTTTAGAATGCTCTTTTGCTTCACTTATATTTGTTAGAGCATGGGCATATCTTTTGTAGAAAGAATTAAACTCTCAAGCTTCGCTTATATCTATTTAGAGAGTTGACAGGAATTGGTCATTCACATGGTTAATCATAAAATCCTACATAAAACTTGTAGATCACTGAATATGATATGTTTGATTCCTTGCAATAGTTTTGTGATATAAAGATGGTGATATTAGAGTTATGCTACTGAGTAATTGTGGATTGGTAGAAATACTTGTGTTGAGGTTTGTGATTCCCGAAGCATGCACGTATGGTGAACCGTTATGTGATGAAGTCAGAGCATGATTTATTTTTTGATTGTCTTCCTTTGTGTGGAGGTTGGGATCGCGCGATGGTTAACTCCTACCGACCCTTCCCCTAGGAGCATGCCTGTAGTACTTTGTTTTGATAGCTAATAAATTTTTGCAATAAGTATGTGAGTTCTTTATGACTAATGTTGAGTCCATGGATTATACGCACTCTCACCCTTCCATCATTGCTAGCCTCTTCGGTACCGTGCATTGCCCTTTCTCAGCTCGAGAGTTGGTGCAAACTTCGCCGGTGCGTCCAAACCCCGTGATACGATACACTCTATCACACATAAGCCTCCTTATATCTTCCTCAAAACAGCCACCATACCTACCTATCATGGCATTTCCATAGCCATTCTGATATATTGCCATGCAACTTCCA
Organism: Triticum dicoccoides; assembly: GCF_002162155.2. Classification (NCBI taxonomy): domain Eukaryota; kingdom Viridiplantae; phylum Streptophyta; class Magnoliopsida; order Poales; family Poaceae; genus Triticum; species Triticum dicoccoides. The sequence goes on from NC_041381.1 coordinate 343,729,938, forward strand.
TCATTATCATATACATGACTTGAACATTCATTATCATATTGCTTTGCATGATCGTAAGATAGCTAGCATAATATTTTCATGGCTTGTCCGTTTTTTGATATCTTTGCTATGCTAGATCATTGCACATCCCGGTACACCGCCGAAGGCATTCATACAGAGTCATATTTTGTTCCAATACCAAGTTGTAATATTGAGTTGTAAGTAAATAAAAGTGTGATGATCATCATTATTAGAGCATTGTCCCATGTGAGAAAAGGATAATGGAGGCTATGATTCCCTCGCAAGTTGGGATGAGTCTCCAGACTTTAAAAAAGTAAAAGAGGCCAAAGAAGGCCAAATAAAAAAAGAGGCCAAAGAAGCCCACCAAAAAACAATTACTATCCTTTTACCACACTTGTGCTTCAGAGTAGCACCATGTTCTTCATGTAGAGAGTCTCTTGAGTTATCACTTTCATATACTAGTGGGAATTTTCATTATAGAACTTGGCTTGTATATTCCGATGATGGGCTTCCTCAAATGCCCGAGGTCTTCATGAGCAAGCAAGTTGGATGCACACCCACTTAGTTTCCAGTTTGAGCTTTCATACACTTATAGCTCTTGGTGCATCCATTGCATGACAATCCCTACTCCTCACATTGACATCAATTGATGGGCATCTCCATAGCTCGTTGATTAGCCGTGTCGATGTGAGACTTTCTCCTTTTTGTCTTCTCCACACAACCTCCACCATCATATTCTATTCCACCTATAGTGCTATATCCAAGGCTCACGCTCATGTATTGCATGAAAGTTGAAAAAGTTTGAGAATACTAAAGTATGAAACAATTGCTTGGCTAAAACTGGGGTTGTGCATGATTTAAATACTTTGTGTTGTGAAGATGGAGCATAACCAGACTATATGATTTTGTATGGATAACTTCCTTTGGCCATGTTATTTTGAAAAGACATGATTGCTTTATTGGTATGCTTGAAGTATTATTGTTGTAATGTCAAATGATAGACTATTGCTTTGAATCACTCGTGTCTTAATATCATGCCATGATTAGATTACATGATCAAGATTATGCTAGGTAGCATTCCACATAAAAAATTATCCTTTTTATCATTTACCTACTCGAGGATGAGCATGACTTAAGCTTGGGGATGTTGATACGTCTCCGTCGTATCTATAATTTTTTATTGTTCCATGCCAATATTCTACAAGTTTTACATACTTTTGGCAACTTTTTATACTATTTTTGGGACTAACATATCGATCCAGTGCCCAGTGCTAGTTCCTGTTTGTTTCATGTTTTTGTTTCACAGAAAATCCATATCAAACAAAGTCCGAACGCGATAAAAACTCACGGAGATTTTTTTGGAATATATGTGATTTTGGGGGAAAAGAATCAACGCGAGACAAAGCCCGAGGAGTCCACGTGGCAGGGGGCGCGCCCTGGGCCCTCGTGGACACTCCATAAGGCGGTTGGTGCCCTTCTTTCACGCAAGAAATCTAATATCTGGATAGAAATCGTGTCAAAATTTCAGCCCAATCGGAGTTACGGATCTCCGGGAATTTAAGAAACGGTGAAAGGGCAGAATCAGCGAGCGCAGAAACAGAAGGAAACAAAGAGAGAGATCCAATCTCGGAGGGGCTCTCAGCCCTCCGCCGCCATGGAGGCCATGGACCAGAGGTGAAGCCCTTCTCCCATATAGGGGGGAAGATCAAGGAAGAAGAAGAAGAAGAAGGAGGGCTCTCTCCCCCTCTCTCCCGATGGCGTCGGAACGCCGCCGGGGCCATCATCGCGACAACGATCTACACCAACAACTTCACCACCGTCATCACCAACTCTTCCCCCCTCTATGCAGTGGTGTAACCCCTCTTTTACCCGCTGTAATCTCTACTTAAACATGGTTCTCAATGTTGTATATTATTTCCCAATGATGTATGGCTATCCTATGATGTTTGAGTAGATCCGTTTTGTCCTATGGGTTAATTGATGATCGTGTTTGGTTTGAGTTGCATCTTTTATTATTGGTGTTGTCCTATGGTGCTCTCCGTGTCGTGCAAGCGTGAGGGATCCCCGCTGTAGGGTTTGCAATATGTTCATAATTTGCTTATGGTGGGTGTCGTGAGTGACAGAAGCACAGACCCGAGTAAGTAGGTTGTTTGCGTATGGGAATAAAGAGGACTTGATACTTTAATGCTATGGTTGGGTTTTACCTTAATGATCTTTAGTAGTTGCGGATGCTTTCTAGGGTTCCAATCATAAGTGCATATGATCCAAGAAGAGAAAGTATGTTAGCTTATGCCTCTCCCTCATATAAAATTGCAATAGTGATTACCAGTCTAGTTATCGATTGCCTAGGGACAAATAACTTTCTTGTGACAAAAAGCTCCCTAGTAAAACTAACTTAGTTGTGTCTTTATCTAAATATCCCCTACTTTTTATTTACGTGCTCTTTATTATGCAAACCTATCCTATTACACCTACAAAGTACTTCTAGTTTCATACTTGTTCTAGGTAAAGCGAACGTAAAGCGTGTGTAGAGTTGTATCGGTGGTCGATAGAACTTGAGGGAATATTTGTTCTACCTTTAGCTCCTCGTTGGGTTCGACAATCTTGCTTATCGAGAGAGGCTGCAACTGATCCCCTATACTTGTAGGTTATCACACCCCTCCATGTCCTCCTCCCCGAGAGACGCGCAAGGGAAAATGAGGAGGCGATGATGTGAGTTTTGCCACTCTCTCAAGCCTTTCCCCTCTTCTCTAATCCCCATCTTGCATGCAGGTAGTTAGGTGATGATGATTCTCCTAACATTTAGAATATTTTTTATAGTAATTGTGGTTGTTTCAAACTTGATGTTATCGTAACTTTTGAAACTCAGGCATCGCCGCAGTCACTCTCCTTCATCCTACAAGCATTGCTGCTCTAGATCTAGCTCGTCCCCCCCAAAAAAATCTACGGTTGGAGATGGGATTTCTGGTGGTAACGTCTTACAATCCTCAAATTTGTGCAGCTGGGGTCATCATGGTTCCGATCAACTAATTCTGGCATATATTCGAGGATGATTCATACTGATCCACTGATCGTCAATCCGGTCCAATCGATTAGATCAGGAAAGTAAAAAAGCATGTTGGTGGATGCAGAGCGAAGCGAGGCGGTCCTGACTAATTGATGTGGCACAAAGCAATGCACAACTCAATCTTTGTTGGTCCTACAGATGGAGGCAAGGGCCTCGCCCGACTCTTCCCTAGAGTTGACATGCGGTGGTTTTTCACGCCCCTATGCGCCTCCCCACCTCACTACTCGAGAAAATATGAAGGTACACTAGTGCAGGCGGCTACTATACAAACGGGGTTTACCCCTTTTCCCGACGGAGTTTTAAACCGTTGCCTTGTCTGTGTGTGTGATAGTGGGGTCCTTCCCACATGACCCAAAAATCATCGACGATAGGTCGTCCGGTCACACACGCAGGGCAAAAAGAGCTCGTGTGCGATCGGACAAGCCATCGCAGACAATTATACATGCTCAATCGTTTTCGTTCATATGTACATCTGACATAGTGAATCCATGATATACGTTTCCGTTTGTATGTACATCCCACACCGTGAATCCAAGACACTGTTCGTATATACATCCCACACAGTGAATCCCAGACAAATGTTTCTGTCCGCACGTACATCACACACAATTTTCCCATCACATCATCTGTGATAGCGTTGCCATTGCAGGAGATATTAATAACTTTATCGTTTGTGTTATTGAATGCATCGCATGGTGCTTAGAAGAAACTGTGTGGCATATGATGTTCATCACACACACTTTTTTATGTGGAAAACATTTGTGCAAGGTTGCCTAACGCAAACAGTTGTTCAGACGAAGTCGTGTGTGATTGTTCATTGATCCAACACGTTTACTTCCTAGAAACTGTGTGGGTTGTCCGAGGCCATCGTCCACGGTGTTGTCTCACTAACCATTTGCAATAGAAAAACCCAATAAGCAGGCAAATTGGCCTATTATTTTTAAACACACAATATATTTCATTTTCATATTAGGAAAACCTGGATTTCATAATTGAAATACATCAGAGTACAACATTGATACGTCTCCAACATATCTATAATTTTTTATTGTTCCATGCTATTATATTACCTGTTTTGGATGTTTAATGGGCTTTACTATACACTTTTATATTATTTTTGGGACTAACCTATTAACCGGAGGCCCAGCCCAAATTGCTGTTTTCTTGCCTATTTCAGTGTTTCGCAGAAAAGGAATATCAAACGGAGTCCAAACGGAATGAAACCTTCGGGCGAGTTATTTTTGGAACAAACGCAATCCAGGAGACTTGGAGTGGACGTCAAGAAGCAGACGAGGAAGCCACAAGGCAGGGAGGCGTGCCCTAGGGGGTGGGCGCGCCCCCCACCCTCGTGGGGCCCTCGTGGCTCCCCTGACCGACTTCTTTTGCCTATATGTATCCATATACCCCGAAAACATCTAGGAGCACAATAGATTGGGAGTTTCGCCGCCGCAAGCCTCTGTAGCCACCAAAAACCTCTCGGGAGCCCGTTCCGGCACCCTACCGGAGGGGGAATCCATCACCGGTGGCCATCTCCATCATCCCGGCGCTCTCCATGATGAGGAGGGAGTAGTTCACCCTCGGGGCTGAGGGTATGTACCACTAGCTATGTGTTTGATCTCTCTCTCTCTCTCTCTCGTGTTCTTGAGGTGATACAATCATGATGTATCGCGAACTTTGCTATTATAGTTGGATCTTATGATGTTTCTCCCCCTCTACTCTCTTGTAATGGATTTAGTTTTCCCTTTGAAGTTATCTTATCGAGTTGAGTCTTTAAGGATTTGAGAACACTTGACGTATGTCTTGCATGTGCTTATCTGTGGTGACAACGGGATATTCACGTGATCTACTTGATGTATGTTTGGGTGATTGAGGGAGTCCTGGACTAGGGGGTGTCCGGATAGCCGAACTATCATCATTGGCTGGACTCCAAGACTATGAAGATACAAGATTGAAGACTTCGTCCCATGTCCGGATGGGACTTTCCTTGGCGTGGAAGGCAAGCTTGGCAATACGGATATGTAGATCTCCTACCATTGTAACCGACTCTATGTAACCCTAGTCCTCTCCGGTGTCTATATAAACCGGAGGGTTTTAGTCCATAGGACGAACAACAATCATACCATAGGCTAGCTTCTAGGGTTTAGCCTCCTTGATCTCGTGGTAGATCCACTCTTGTACGACCCATACCATCAATATCAATCAAGCAGGAGTAGGGTTTTACCTCCATCGAGAGGGCCCGAACCTGGGTAAAAACATCGTGTCCCTTGTCTCCTGTTACCATCCGCCTAGACGCACAGTTCGGGACCCCCTACCCGAGATCCGCCGGTTTTGACACCGACATTGGTGCTTTCATTGAGAGTTCCTCTGTGCCGTCGCGATCAGGAAGGATGCCTCTTCCCGTCTTCAAAGACGGTACCATTGCCAAAGGAGCTTTGGCCACCGGCCAAACCATCCGGCTAGGTGGTTTTCTTATGACCGCCTGTTCGGCCGCCGCTCCGACAATGACCTCTCGGGTCATCAGAAGCGATCTTCATGTCAACTCGGAATCCGCCGAGCAGCTGTATCCGATGGAGCTCTCTTCCGTAAACGAGCTCTTGGATCGCATCGCCGCCCTGGGAGTCGCTACAGACTACGATCAGATCGGGCTTAAAACCGATCTGAGAGAGATTAACTCTCCCCAGGCCACCCACCACGTTGTGGTGGTAGAGGAACAACGCGGCGACTCTTCTTCTATATTAAAGACCAGTTATGTCCGGATTCCTGATCCCTCCATGCCGGAATCCCGCGGAGGGACGGACGTCAATCAAGTACTGAACCTAAAGTTAGGCAGCGGACCAGATTCATTGGACAACATCTAGCAATCCAAGCTTCCAAATTCGGAAACTTTTTGGCCCTTGAGCCTCAAATTGGGTGGGGTTCCAGACTTAATTCCACCCGCCCACCCAAACATAAGCGATCTATCTCCAATCCGGCAAGAGCCCACTGAAACAGTACATCATTACTGGGCCAGATTCCTCCTGGTTATGGACAGGATAAAGGACTGCCGTGAGGAAAGCGCAATATCAATTTTCTGCAACAATTGCACGGACAAGGGAATCATAAATGCCATAAGTCATCGCGAAATTATACGCTTCACCGACCTGGCGTCCATAGTACGAAAGTACTATGCGATGGAGAGTGCCTGGAAAACCGAAACTAAGTTTTGGGACAATCCGGCTCCGAACACAACCCTAGTCCGAAACAAAAGGGTGCATCATGCTCAGGCACCCGGGACAAAAACCAAAAAGCAAAAAAACCCTAAAGGGCACGGAACCGTACTGGAGGGATGGCTCAACGAACCCTGTAAAATCCACAGTACAGAGGGCGCCACTCCAACACATAGCCTTCGAGCATGTTGGATACTACGGCAGGTGGCCAAAAGTGGCGAAGAGCTTCTAGCCCCGGAGAACTGGCCCAACAGTACCAGTACGGTATTAACAGCCTTCGAGACTTTCGCATCAAAAAATATGCGGAAACAAACACTCCGCAGCCTCGCTGAAGTCTACCAAGTAGCAACAATAAATCCATGGAGCGACACGGCTATCACCTTCAACGCCAGCGACGAACCTAAATTCCGAACAGCCCGAGCACCAGCCGCATTGGTCCTCAGTCCAATAGTGGACGGCTTTTGTCTTACCAAGGTACTCATGGATGGCGGCAGTGGATTAAACCTCATCTACGAGGAAACCCTTCGAAAAATGGAAATAGACTGGAGCCGCATTGAGCGAAGCAGCACAACATTTAGAGGAATAATCCCTAGTCGGGAAGCACGCTGCACAGGAAAAATTACACTAGATGTGGTGTTCGGCTCGCCGGACAATTACAGGTCCGAGGAGGTCACGTTCCAAGTGGCCCCATTCAGCAGCGGATATCACGCTTTATTAGGGTGAGAGGCATTCACAATTTTTCAAGCTATACCCCATTACGGGTACATGAAGCTTAAAATGCCCGGGCCCAATGGAATCATCACTCTTGTCAGTGATCCGGACATAGCACTCCACGCTGAAAATAAGACAGCCGCACTAGCCCTAGAGGCACTATCCGAAGCCCTAGCGTCAGAGGAACTGACTGCGCCGCGCTCCACGGTGAACAGGGACGATGTGATACTCGATAAGAGATCCAAGTCCACCTCTTTTAAACCAGCAGACGAAATAGTCAAATTCCAAGTCCATCCAACGGACCCCACAAAGACGGCCTCCATTGGGGCACAATTAAACCCTGATGTAGACGCCGCACTATGAGAATTCCTTCGGGAAAATTGGGACATTTTTGCCTGGCACCCTTCAGATATGCCAGGAATCCTACGCAGGTTGGCAGAACATAGCCTAAACATCCTAAAAGGATTCAAGCCAGTCAAACAGGCTCTTCGGCAATTTTCCGAACCCAAAAGACAGGCAATGGGAGAGGAGCTAGCCAAACTATTAGAAGTCGGATTCATCAGAGACATAAAACATCTGGACTGGCTAGCGAACCTGGTAATGGTACCAAAAAAGGACAAATCCTGGCGCCCGTGTGTCGATTTTAAAGACCTTAATAAGGCCTGTCCAAAGGATCCTTTCCCCCTTCCCGCATCGATCAAATCATCGATGCTACCGCAGGGCACGATTCATTGTGCTTCCTCGACGCATACTCCGGATACCATCAAATCAAGATGGCGGAAACAGACCAAGCCGCAACGGCATTCATTACTCCATACGGACCATTCTGCTTCAACACAATGCCCTTCGGACTCAAAAATACCGGCGCAACATATCAGCGCATGATTCAGACATGTCTAGCAACCCAGATCGGCAAAACAGTGGAGGCATACATAGACGATGTGGTCGTCAAGACCAAACACGTCGAAACTCTAGTAGATGATTTGAGGCTCACATTCGACAACCTCCGAGCATATGACATTAAGCTCAATCCGGAAAAATGCGTTTTCGGCGTACCAGCCGGGAAGCTCTTGGGCTTCATTGTATCCGGTAGAGGAGTTGAAGCAAACCCAGCCAAGATCCGAGCTCTGTCACAATTGGATATCCCAAAAGACCTCAAACAAATACAAAAACTGACTGGATGCGTGGAGGCTCTAAGCCGCTTCATCTCCCGTTTGGGAGAAAAGGCATTGCCCCTCTATCGCCTCCTCCGGCGCACCGAACACTTCGAATGGACGGATGCTGCCACGGCCGGACTCGAAGAAATAAAGGCCATATTGGCAACAAATCCGGTCCTGGCCGCGCCCAACCTGGGCGAACCGATGTTATTATATATCGCGGCAACACATCAAGTTGTAAGCACGGTACTCGTTGTCGAACGAGAAACAGAAGGACACAAATTCCCTCTTCAAAAACCAGTGTACTACGTATCCACTGTCTTAACTCCATGCAAGTCCCGGTATCCACATTATCAAAAGATAGCGTACGCGGTGTTCATGGCATCCCGGAAGCTGCGACACTACTTTCAAGAGTGTTCGATAACAGTGGCCTCCGAAGTACCTCTCAACGACATTATAAACAACCGCGACGCGACGGGAAGGATTGCAAAATGGGCCATCAAGCTCTTACCATTCGACATAACCTACAAACCACGGCGAGCTATAAAGTCGCAAGTTTTGGCCGACTTCATCGCCGAATGAACCGAAGCCGAACTCCCTAAAGAGTACGTCGCATACTCCAATTGGATCATGCATTTCGACGGCTCCAAAATGTTGGCCGGCTTGGGGGCTGGCGTCGTATTGACATCCCCAACCGGAGACACAGTCCAATACGTACTTCAAATAATGTACACGGACTCCAACAATGCAACCGAATATGAGGCCCTTCTACATGGTCTCCGGATGGCAATCTCCATGGGTATTCAACGCCTAGAGGTGCGCGGGGATTCAAACCTGGCAATATCCCAAGTAAATGGAGACTTTGACTCCAAGGATCCGAAAATGGCAGCCTATCGTAACGCCGTCTTAAAAATATCAGCTCGGTTCGAAGGACTCGAATTCCACCATGTAGCCCGGGATAATAACCAGGCGGCCGACGTGTTGGCACACATCAGCGCAAAGCGCGATGCCGTCCCTCCAAACATCTTCCTGGAGCGGCTTTTTAAGCCATCCGTATTATGGGAAGAGGAGTCCGGAAACAACAACCCGGAACCAACCGCACCGCCCAACACTGAACATTCTGACACAATCGGTGGCTCAGCCAATGAAATAACACCTTCAGCCCACGAAATAATGGCAGTCATTGCCCCGTGGACGGAACCATTCCTAGCCTACTTAATTAGGCAGGAACTTCCCGAAGACCAAAATGAGGCCCGCTGCATAGTTCGGCGATCTAAAGCCTACAAGGTCCATGAGGGAGAGCTTTATAAGAAAAGCACAACCGGAGTCCTTCAAAGGTGCATCTCCGAAGAGGAAGGGCGAAATCTTCTGGCTGAAATTCACGTCGGACTCGGCGGGCACCACGCCGCAGCCCGGGCCCTTGTGGGCGAGGCCTTCCGATGTAGGGTGGAGCCCTATAGCGTCGATCTTTCACGTTTGGAGTGGATCCTACGGGGAATCACGAAGAACACGCGGAAGCACAAAGGGAAAACACGGGGAAAATGAGAGAGAATCACTCAACCAACAAGGAATCGATCACACAAGTGCTAGATCACCACACACATAAGAGATTCACGAGATCCAAAGTCAACAAAGGTAAGGATACAAAGGAACCGTTCTTCTCCAAAAGGAGGCCTTGATGTTCTTCCCTAGAAGGGGTCTTGAATCCGCTTGGGGGATCTTCTTCGAAGAGGTCGTGATCTCCGAGGAGAAGTATCCAAGTGGATGAGCAAAGGCTCTCACACAAATATGAGCTAATCCAATGCTAACCCTAGAAAGGATGAGGGGAGGGTTTATTTATAGTCTAGGTTCTCCAAGGGGTAAGTTGGGGGCGAAACGAGTACATGGGCCTCGGCCCAAAACGCTGCATGCAGGCAGGGCGATAGTACCAGTCCTATGGGCGGTAGTACCGCTCTGGCGCCGTTCGATTGCTGGAGTTTGTCGAGTTCGGCGGAAGTAGGGCGGATCTCGAGCGGTAGTGCCGCTTGGCTCGGCTCAGCGGTAGTACCGCTTGGCTTGAGCGGTAGTACCGCCCGTCCTGGACTCTCCAGCTCCTCCTCTCGCTCTTGATGTCCATCTTGAGCTGTAGCTTCTTCTAGGTTGGTTCCTTGGTACCTAAGCATGCATAGCGTTTCCGTTTGAGGTAGTAACCATGTCTCATGTGAATCGAAAGGGAATTGTGAGAGGAGTGATGTCACCTCGGTTTCAAGAGCTCTTGCACGTGCTCGAGTCATAGGTCCTTGTGGGGTTGGATGTGTTGATGTAGAGTCCATGGGGATGATGGAAGGATGCTCCGCATCATATCCCCTCCCTTCGAAAGGATCCGACCTCGGATCAAGATCTTCATCACCATGGAAAGGCAAGAGGTCTTTGACGTTGAATGTGTCGCTCACATTGTACTTGTCGCTTGGTATGTCGAGCTTGTAGGCGTTGTTGTTGTAGTGTGCTAACACCTTGAAGGGTCCATCGGCTCGAGGTAGAAGTTTGGACTTGCGTTCGTTGGGGAAGCGTTCCTTGCGAAGGTGTAGCCACACGAGATCGCCTATGTTGAAGATCATGGGTTGCTTGTTGGTGTTGAGCTTGGTCGCTAGTCGTTGTACTTGGCGCTCGATGGTGTTTCTTGTATCCTTATGTATCTTCTTGATGTAGTTTGCTCGTGCGCTCGCATCCATGTTGGTGCGCTCTTGTAGAGGTAGAGGTAGAATGTCCAATGGGGACAATGGGTTGAAGCCGTAGACGACCTCGAATGGGGACTTGCCGGTCGTCGAATGTCTTGCACGGTTGTAGGCGTACTCGGCGATGGGTAGACATGCTTCCCACTCCTTGATGTTCTTCTTGATCAATACACGAAGTAGAGTGGAGAGAGTCCGGTTCGTCACCTCCGTTTGGCCGTCGATTTGAGGATGGTATGCGGATGAGAACAAGAGCTTGATTCCGAGCTTGGCGCATAGAGTCTTCCAAAAGTAACTCAAGAACTTGACGTCGCGGTCGGAGACGATTGTCTTCGGTACTCCATGGAGGCGCAAGATTTCCCTACAAAAGAGATTTGCAATATGTGAAGCATCGTCTACCTTGTTGCAAGGAATGAAATGTGCCATCTTAGAAAATCGGTCCACAACAACAAACACGGAATCCTTTCCATTTTGAGTTCTAGGCAAACCAAGTACAAAATCCATGCTAATGTCTTCCCAAGGTTGATAAGGAATAGGAAGAGGCATGTAAAGACCATGAGATTGAGCATTTGACTTAGCTTTGCGGCATGTAGAGCATCGGGTGGTGAAGCGCGAGAAGTCTCGAAACATCTTGGGCCAAAAGTAGTTCTTGGAGAGCGTGGCGAAGGTCTTGTCGCGTCCAAAATGTCCCATGAGTCTGCCTCCATGAGCCTCTTGCAAAAGGAGCAAACGAAGAGAAGACTCGGGAATGCATAGTTTGTTAGCTCTCATAAGATAACCATCCTTGAGGTAATATTGTTCCCAAGATGTATGCGTCAAACATTTAGCATAATGAGGTGCAAAAGATGGATCACTAGCATATAAATCTTTTATGTGCTCAAAGCCAATAACATTCAACTCAAGTTGGGTGACAAGCGTGCATATGCGTGAAAGTGCATCGGCAACTACATTTTCCTTACCCTTAATGTACTTGATCACATATGGGAAAGATTCAATAAATTCACTCCATTTGGCATGACGCTTGTTCAATTTAGTTTGACCTTTCAAGTACTTAAGCGTTTCATGATCGGTATGGATGACAAACTCATGAGGTCTAAGATAATGTTCCCAAACATGTAGTACATGCACTAAAGCATACAATTCTTTGTCATATATGGGATAGTTAAGTTGAGCACCGGATAGTTTTTCACTAAAATAAGCAATGGCTCGTTTTTCTTGCATCAAAACTCCTCCAATTCGGTACCACTTGCATCACAATGAACCTCGAAAGTTTTGTCAAAATTGGGCAAAGCAAGAATCGGAGCATGAGTAAGCAAAGACTTGAGCTCATTAAAAGCGTTGGATTGCAAAGATCCCCAAACAAAAGGAGTATTCTTCTTACTCAAAGCATGCAAAGGAGCGGCTATTGTGCTAAAATCTTTCACAAAGCGGCGGTAAAAACCTGCAAGACCAAGGAAACTTCGCACTTGTTGCAAATTGGTTGGTTGGGGCCAAGTTTTAATTGCTTCAATTTTAGTTTCATCAACATGGACACCCTTGGAAGAGACAACGAAACCCAAGAAAACCACTTTGTCAACGCCAAAAGTGCATTTTTTCAAGTTGGCATAAAGACTTTCCTTTTGAAGTGTTTGCAAAACAAGTTTAACATGATCAAGATGCTCTTTCATGGTTTTGCTAAACACAAGAATATCATCGAAGTAAACCACAAAAAAGATTCCAATATAAGATCGAAGTACATGATGCATGAGACGCACAAAAGTACCGGGAGCCTCCGATAAACCCATAGGCATGACCAACCACTCATATAAGCCAAATTTTGTTTTAAAAGCAGTTTTCCATTCATCACCCTCATGAATGCGGATTTGATAATAGCCACTTTTAAGATCATTTTTTGAGAAAAAGTTGGCTCCACTAAGTTCATCAAGCATATCATCTAAGCGAGGAATGGGATGCCTATAGCGAACGGTGATAGCATTTATAGGTCTACAATCGGAACACAAGCGAAAACTTCCATCGGGCTTAGGCACAAGTATAACGGGAACGGCACATGGGCTTAAGCTTTCACGTACATGACCGTTGTCGATTAGTTGTTGTACTTGCCGTTGAATCTCCTTGGTTTCTTCGGGATTGACACGGTATGGAGCTTTGTTTGGAAGTGGCGCTCCGGGGATGAGGTCGATTCGATGCTCAATGCCTCGTAGAGGAGGTAGACCCGGAGGTAGCTCATCGGGGAAAACATCTTGAAATTCCTGCAAAAGAGATTGAAACACCAAAGGTAGCTCGTGAATGGTGTTAGTTTTTGTTTCTCCATCCTTGCACACAAGGACAAAGTGCATCACACTCGATGGGTTCTCACACACTTCTCTCATCTCACTTTTGGTGGCAAATAGTATGAGGTTTTTCTCTCTAGGCGAAGAGGCGCTCAAGTTTGGCTTGTGGCTCTCACTCACTTTTTGGTAGCTCACTTTCTCACACTTCTCTCTTTGGTGGGTGGCTTGCTTGTCCGCTATCACTTGACTAGGAGACATGGGTCGTAGCACATATTCTTTTCCTTTCATCTTGAAGCTATAGTGGTTTGTACGCCCATTGTGGAAGACACCACGGTCGAATTGCCATGGCCGACCAAGGAGGAGGTGGAAAACGGTCATTGGGACCACATCACACTCCAAAGTGTCCTCATATGCACCAATTTTGAAGGATACTTGGACCGTATGCTCAACTCGTATAGTGCCGGAGTCACTTAGCCATTGAACCTTGTAGGGGTGCTGGTGCTTCTTCTTGACCAATTGAAGCTTGGAGCATAGTTCTTTGCTTGCCAAGTTGTGGCAACTACCTCCATCGATGATGACCTTGACGGATCGTCCATTGATGCCGGCCTTTGTGTGGAAGATGTGGCATCGTTGGTCTTCTTCTTGTTGATGTTGAAGAGTCAAGACCTTGGAGACAACAAGAGCGGGGCTCGTATCTTCATCACAAAAGACTTGATCATCTTCATCCTCGTTCACACGCTGGTGCATGGCCACTTGCTCAATAGCTTCCATTTCATCTTCACTCATTGAGTCGTAGGTGCCATCATCGTTGAGGATCATGGTGCGCTTGTTGGTGCATTCATAGGACTTGTGGCCTCGGTCGCCGCAAGTGAAACACTTGAAGGAGCTTGTATTGATGGTCTCATCGGTTGGAGTAGATGATGAAGCACGCGGCTTGAAGTTGCTTGTAGTAGGAGGAAGACGACTTGAACTTGAGGAAGTTTTCTTGTAACTTGACTTGTCGTCGTTGCTTGGAGAAGGCTTGGTTGATGTCGAAGTTGGAGTAGTTGTTGAAGCTTGGTTGTTGGAGAAGCCGTGTGTCTTGGAGGAGTACTTGGCTTACTTGAAGTCATCTTGCACTTGACGTTCCGCCTTTGTAGCTTGATGCACGAGCTCAATGAGGTTGGAGTAGGGTTGGAAGTCGGCGATCTTCTTGATGGGATGATTGAGTCCATTCAAGAATCGTGCCATTGTTTGCTCATCATCCTCCGTGACATTGGCTCGAATCATGACAATCTCCATTTCCTTGTAGTATTCTTCAACACTCTTTGTTCCTTGCTTGAGGAGTTGTAGCTTCTTGAAGAGATCACGGTTGTAGTAGGTTGGCACAAAACATGCTCGCATGACATTCTTCATTTGAGCCCAAGTGGTGATTGGAGGTTCACCTCTTGCTTGTCGGCGCTCATGGACTTGTTCCCACCATATGAGCACAGAGTCTTGGAACTCAAGTGATGCCATAGCGATCTTCTTCTTTTCCTCATAGTTGTGCAAACGAAAGATTTTGTCGACCTTCAATGCCCATGAGAGGTACTCTTCGGGGTCATTTCTTCCATTGAACTTGGGCATTGTAAATTTGAGCTTGCCATAGCGTTGCTCTTCATTGTGTTGTGGGCGATGGTGATGATGACGCCCTTGACGTGGAGGGTAATCATCCTCATGTTGCTCTTGGCGTGGAGGAAGTCCATTATTAACTTGCTCTTGTTGACCTTGAGGTTGCAGTGGAGCTTGAGGAGCTTGTGAGGGAGCTTGATGTTGGACACGTGGGTGGTAGTTCCTCTCTTGGATTTCTTCTCGAAGGGCTTCCTCTTGATTACGCCTTTCGCGATTGCGGTTGGCGATAGCTCGACTTGATGCTTGAAGGGAACGTTCTGCCTCAAGAGCTTGTGCTTCTCGTTGTTGTTATTGAAGACGTTGAGCCTCGGCGTCTTGTTGCTCTTGATGTAGGCGCGCTCGTTCTTGTTCTTCTTGGCGACGAAGACATTGTCGTTCTTGAGCTTGAGCAAACGCTACTTGGTTTGATTGAGGACGAGGAACTTGTTCATTGACTTGCTCTTGTGAATGCTTGTCGTGTAGTGGGTTGCGAGATGCATGACGATCTTGACGCGCGGCTCGTCGAAGAGTGTTCGATGACGGTGTACTTGTGCCGGAGAAGGAGTCGTCGGAGTGTCGACTTGAGTGGCTCCTTCTTGAGTATGACGATGTAGAAGGAGGCCGGTTCACCAACAAGGCGCGGACCTCGTCCATTCTTGCATCGTTCTCTTGCTTGTGCGCGTCAAGCTTGTTGTCGAAGTAGTCTCTTGTACGTTGCTGGGAGAGTCGTAAGTCGGTGGCGAGGTTGTCGATGCGGTCGTTCATTTCTTGTTGCTCTTGATGCAACGCTTGTTGGGCGCCAAAGAGGTGGCTCTTGGTGACGTATGATGACATGCTGTCGTCTTGCTCGATGAAGAGTGGGTTGGTAGAAGTACTTGGCCTATCCATCATTTCAAGCAAATTGTGAGTGGTAGAAGGATAAGAACTAATACCAATGTACGTTTGACCGATGTTGAAGATGAATCAAGTTCACTCAAATGCGGACAATGAAATAGCACTATTGGTACCAATCCTTGTCGGTTCTCACACCTACACAAGTAAAAGCTTTTGGTGGAGCTTGGTTAGGATGGTGGCACAAAATTGATTGCAATTGTTAGCTTGACTCAAAGATGTTGAAAAGGATTCGCAAATTCGCAAATGTAACAAGTAGACCAAGCAAGTAATGGTACACGGAAACACACACGCAAATAGATAAATGGGATTGTGCAAACCAAAAGTGAGCCAAAATGTGGAATCCACGAAAATGCTCTTGTTGCACAATACTAGAGAGACGCTAGCATGATTGCACAATAGGCAGATACGGAGCTTGTGCACAACCTACTAGGCAAAAATGCAACGATCTCTATCCCAAGTATGCTATATGTATGGTATTTCGGTGCTATGATCCATGATGATCTTATATGACAATCTTAATGTAGTATGATGCTATGGTTCTTGCTTATAAGCTCTTTGCTTATCTTTCTCTTTTGCTTAAAAGCTTGGGTGGCTCTTTCTCTTGTGAGCTCTTTTCTTATGCAAACTTCACTAACCAAGATAGCAATTGTGTATGCGATGACAACTTTGTGACACACAAGTGGATCTCAAGATATGCACCACTATGGTATGGTATGTATGCTATGGAGTATGATCACTAATGTGCACAAGTCATGTTGCCGGCAATACTCAATGGCTAGTCTCGATGGGTAAGCAATGCAAAAGATGGGCTATGATGGTTATCAATGCAATTGCGAGAGATGACAAAGATGTCGTCGAGGTTACCGTCCTTGGCGATGACGAGTCCTTGGCGAAGATGAGCGGTGGTGATGTTGACGTCGAACCGTACCTATATAGCCGAAACACAATAGTACACAGGAACCACAACTCAAATTCTCAAAGAACAAAAGCAACAATGGTGGTAGCGGAAAACGGAGGTGGTATAGTGTATGATGTGGTGAAAGCCCTAGGCAAAGATGCCAATATTCGGAAAATTAGATGGTGTCCAATGGTGTTTTAGCCTATCTAGGTGGATGGGGAATGTCAATAGCTTCAAAACGAGCTAAAGAACGTCAAAAACGGACTCCGGATGAATTAGTTATGGTGAAAATGGTGAAACTCGGAAAGCTGAAACTGGCCAGGGCGGTAGTACCGCTCGGGAGGGCGGTAGTACCGCTCGTGTCGGGATTTTTCGACTGTTTCGGCTGGAACAGGGCCTGGCGGTAGTACCGTTCGCGGGGCGGTAGTACCGCTTGAGGTTCTCAGCGGTAGTACAGCTCTGTAGGGCGGTAGTACCGCTCGTGTCGGGATTTTGTCGACTGCTCGAATCGTTTCGCGATTTTGGGGCGGAAATGGATGATTTCGGGGTCAAAATTCGATGGATTTTGTGGATGGAAAGAGGTGAAACTTGGGGAGATGCTAGATCGACTCGAAACCAAGCAAATCCACGGATCAAAATCAACAAAACATCATCAAACCAACAAATCACAAAAAAATTTGGGGGCTATTTTTGGTGGGGATTTTCTGATTTAGGACGAAAACAACAAAATCAAGCTAGAAAACACGGGGTAGGGGCTCCAAAAATGTGATCAACCTGGCTCATGATACCATATGATGTAGGGTGGAACCCTATAGTGTCGTTCTTTCACGTTTGGAGTGGATCCTACGGGGAATCACGAAGAACACGCGGAAGCACAAAGGGAAAACACGGGGAAAACGAGAGAGAATCACTCAACCAACAAGGAATCGATCACACAAGTGCTAGATCACCACACACATAAGAGATTCACGAGATCCAAAGTCAACAAAGGTAAGGATACAAAGGAACCATTCTTCTCCAAAAGGAGGCCTTGATGTTCTTCCCTAGAAGGGGTCTTGAATCCGCTTGGGGGATCTTCTCCGAAGAGGTCGTGATCTCCGAGGAGAAGTATCCAAGTGGATGAGCAAAGGCTCTCACACAAATATGAGCTAATCCAATGCTAACCCTAGAAAGGATGAGGGGAGGGTCTATTTATAGTCTAGGTTCTCCAAGGGGTAAGTTGGGGGCGAAACGAGTACATGGGCCTCGGCCCGAAACGCTGCACGCAGGCAGGGCGGTAGTACCGGTCCTATGGGCGGTAGTACCGCTTGAGGTGCTTCAGCGGTAGTACCGCTTGGAAGGGCGGTAGTACCGCTCTGGCGCCGTTCGATTGCTGGAGTTTGTCGGGTTCGGCGGAAGTAGGGCGGATCTCGAGCGGTAGTGCTGCTTGGCTCGGCTCAGCGGTAGTACCGCTTGGCTTGAGCGGTAGTACCGCCCGTCCTAGACTCTCCAGCTCCTCCTCTCGCTCTTGATGTACATATTGAGCTGTAGCTTCTTCTAGGTTGGTTCCTTGGTACCTAAGAATGCATAGCGTTTCCGTTTGAGGTAGTAACCATATCTCATGTGAATCGAAAGGGAATTGTGAGAGGAGTGATGTCACCTCGGTTTCAAGAGCTCTTGCACGTGCTCGGGTCATAGGTCCTTGTGGGGTTGGATGTGTTGATGTAGAGTCCATGGGGATGATGGAAGGATGCTCCGCATCACCTTCCGTACAGGATTTTATTGGCCGACTGCCCGGGCAGATGCTCAGGACTTATTCTAACGATGCGTCGGTTGCCAGCTCTTTGCTAATCAAAGCCACATGCCACCCACTGCCCTCAAAACTATACCCATCACCTGGCCGTTCGTGGTCTGGGGGCTTGACATGGTTGGACCCCTTAAAGGGGGAACCCACAAGCAAAAATACCTATTGGTCATGGTGGATAAATTCACCAAATGGATAGAGGCCAAGCCGGTTAAAACGGTCGAATCCGGACCTGTGATAGACTTCATATCTGGGGTAGTACACCGTTATGGCGTCCCCCACAGCATCATCACTGATAACCGCACGAATTTCACGGCCGACGAGGTTAAACTCTGGTGCAAAAATATGGGCATCAGGCTCGACTACGCTTTAGTCTATCACCCTCAAACTAACGGTCAAGTCGAACGAGCAAATGGTCTAATCATGAGCAGCATTAAACCCAGGTTAGTGCGGTCCCTCGTGGAATCTAACACGCACTGGGTGGAGGAGCTCGACTCCGTACTCTGGGGGCTGCGGACCACGCCAAATCGCACTACCGGATTCACACCATTTTTTATGGTCTACGGCGCAGAGGCAGTTTTGCCCTGCGATATAATTCATGACTCACCTCGCGTGCGCATGTACGAAGAAAGAGAAGCCTAGTTGGATCGGCAGGACAGTTTGGACGCATTGGAGGAGGAGCGCGATGTGGCAAAGGCTCGTTCCGCATTCTATCAGCAGCAGGCTCGAAGATATCAAAAACAGAGAAGTACGGGCCAAAACTTACAATGTTGGCGAACTAGTTCTACGCCTGCCGGACAAGAAAAAGGACAAACTCAAGCCCAAGTGGGAATGTCCCTTCATCATCGATCAAGTCCTGACCGGCGGAGCATACCGTCTACGAAGCGCATCGAACAACCGACTCGAGCCGAACCCATGGAACGCAGCCCGCCTCCGAAGATTCTACGCCTAGCGCTGGACTCAGAGTTCGTCTCCTTCCTCCGTCCAAATTTTAAACTTTAGCTGTCTTTTGTTTCTCTCTTCCTTCCTCCCTTTTTCGTAAAGCCTTTGGGGGCTGATATGCGCATTGTTCGCACACACTTGACGTGCTGCCCGCACTCATTATACCTGGGGGCTTCTTTAACAGAAGCTTATTTATACAAGCTTCATGCCCAACACATGCGTCACACTTCTGCATGTACCTTTTATTCACCAATATATGCATCGATATGACTTAAGTTTTGGCCAAGATGGGTTGCCTGGCTCCTGTGCTTACCCCTACGTTCCTGATTGTTCGGCTAGGAGGTAAAGGGAGCACCTCTGCGATTGTTACTGCCGGGTCAGTTGGATGTGTCCCTCAGACTGGGTGAATCCGAAAGCTAGCATTCTTAAGGGAATATTCGGTCGGTTACTTGAAAGATGATTTCTTACTTATTTATCTGGCCCCAGATGCTTTGCTGCTCTCTTCGCAGTCCGGACATGCACTTTAGGGCATGCCTCCCAGGGAAAGGAACCCCTAACGGAACTATTCTCTCTGGAAGATGTTTCTTACTAACCATGTAATATAACATAACTAGTTGGGCACTTGTCTGATAAAGCACTAATGACCCCTACGCCTGGTCTCCATGCATGCCCCGGTTTTTTTATAACCGTGAGGGTATTCGGACACACTCCGGACTGTCGGGTCCCGAGGTTGAAGCGAAAAGGTCCGCAAAGACAAACGATCTACAATCTGGCTAGAAGGCATTTTACATGTCATTTTAAAATTATATCGTCAAATTGACTAATTGTACTCCTCTTCAATCCCATCTAACAGACTGTCTAGTTTACAGTCTCGTTGGGAATACTTCGCGGTCAATTCTACTTGGCCGTACATTAAGCTCACAGAGATCTGTTGGGGAACGTTGCAGAAAATTAAATTTTTTCCTACGGTTTCACCAAGATCCATCTATGAGTTCATCTAAGCAACGAGTCAAGGGAGTGAGTTTGCATCTACATACCACTTGTAGATCGCGTGCGGAAGCGTTCAAGGGGATGGTGATGATGGAGTCGTACTCGCCGTGATTCAGATCACTGATGACCAAGTGCTGAACGGACAGCACCTCCGCGTTCAACACACGTACGGGATGGGAGACGTCTCCTCCTTCTTGATCCAGCAAGGGGGAAGGAGAGGTTGATGATGATCCAGCAGCACGATGGCGTGGTGGTGGATGCAGCAGAACTCCGGCAGGGCTTTGCCAAGCTGCTGCTGGAGGAGGACGAGGTGTAGCAGGGGGAGGGAGGCGCCAATGCACAGGGTGCGGCTTCCCTCCCCCTTTCCCTCCTTTATACAGGCCCCCAGGGGGGCGCCGGCCCTGGGAGATCCAATCTCCCAAGGGGGCGGCGGCCAGGGGGGGTGGAGTGCCCCCCAAGGCATGTGGTGCGCCCCCCCCACCCTAGGGTTTCAACCCTAGGCACAGGGGGTGGGCCTAGGGGGGCGCACCAGCCCACTATGGGCTGGTTCCCCTCCCACTTCAGCCCATGGGGCCCTCTGGGATGGGTGGCCCCACCCGATGGACCCCCGGGACCCTTGCAGTGGTCCCGGTACAATACCGGGTGACCCCGAAACTTTCCCGATGGCCGAAACACAACTTCCTATATATAATTCTTTACCTCCGGACCATTCCGGAACTCCTTGTGACGTCCGGGATCTCATCCGGGACTCCGAACAACATTCAGTATGCTGCATACTCACATTCATACAACCCTAGCGTTAGCGAACCTTAAGTGTGTAGACCCTACGGGTTCAGGAGACACGTAGACATGACCGAGACGACTCTCGGGCAATAACCAACAGCGGGATCTGGATACCCATGTTGGCTCCCACATGCTCCTCGATGATTTCATCGGATGAACCACGATGTCGAGGATTAAATAACCCCGTATACAATTCCCTTTGTCAATCGGTACGTTACTTGCCCGAGACTCGATCGTCGGTATCCCAATACCTTGTTCAGTCTCGTTACCGGCAAGTCACTTTACTCGTACCGTAATGCATGATCCCGTTGAAGGAAATATGCCCTAGAGGCAATAATAAAGTTATTATTTATTTTCCTTATAATCATGATAAATGTTTATTATTCATGCTAGAATTGTATTTACCGGAAACATAATACATGTGTGAATACATAGACAAACAGAGTGTCACTAGTATGCCTCTACTTGACTAGCTCGTTAATCAAAGATGGTTATGTTTCCTAACCATGAACAATGAGTTGTTATTTGATTAACGAAGTCACATCATTAGTAGAATGATCAGATTGACATGACCCATTCCATTAGCTTAGCACCCGATCGTTTAGTATGTTGCTATTGCTTTCTTCATGACTTATACATGTTCCTATGACTATGAGATTATGCAACTCCCGTTTACCGGAGGAACACTTTGGGTACTACCAAACGTCACAACGTAACTGGGTGATTATAAAGGAGTACTACAGGTGTCTCCAATGGTCAATGTTGGGTTGGCGTATTTCGAGATTAGGATTTGTCACTCCGATTGTCGGAGAGGTATCTCTGGGCCCTCTCGGTAATACACATCACATAAGCCTTGCAAGCATTAGAACTAATATGTTAGTTGTGAGATGATGTATTACGGAACGAGTAAAGAGACTTGCCAGTAACGAGATTGAACTAGGTATTGGATACCGACGATCGAATCTCGGGCAAGTAACATACCGATGACAAAGGGAACAACGTATGTTGTTATGCGGTCTGACCGATAAAGATCTTCGTAGAATATGTAGGAGCCAATATGGGCATCCAGGTCCCGCTATTGGTTATTGACCGGAGACGTGTCTCGGTCATGACTACATTGTTCTCGAACCCGTAGGGTCCGCACGCTTAAGGTTACGATGACAGTTATATTATGAGTTTATGCATTTTGATGTACCGAAGGTTGTTCGGAGTCCCGGATGTGATCACGGACATGACGAGGAGTCTCGAAATGGTCGAGACATAAAGATTGATATATTGGAAGTCTATGTTTGGACATCGGAAGTGTTCCGGGTGAAATCGGGATTTTACCGGGTTACCGGGAGGTTACCGGAACCCCCCGGGAGCCATATGGGCCATCATGGGCCTTAGTGGAAAGGAGAAAGGGGCAGCCCAAGGGGGCTGCGCGCCTCCCCCTTCCCCTAGTCCTATTAGGACTAGGAGAGGTGGCCGGCCACCCCTCTCCCTCTTTCCCCCTTGGGAATCCTAGTTGGAATAGGATTGGAGGGGGAGTCCTACTCCCGGTAGGAGTAGGACTCCTCCTGCGCCACCTCCTCCTGGCCGGCGCCTCCTCCCCCCCTTGGCTCCTTTATATACGGAGGTAGGGGCACCTCTAAACATACAAGTTGACACAAGTTGATCCACGTGATCGATTCCTTAGCCGTGTGCGGTGCCCCCTGCCACCATATTCCTCGATAATACTGTAGCGGAGTTTAGGCGAAGCCCTGCTGCTGTAGTTCATCAAGATCGTCACCACGCCGTCGTGCTGACGAAACTCTTCCCCGACACTTTGCTGGATCGGAGTCCGGGGATCGTCATCGAGCTGAACGTGTGCTCGAACTCGGAGGTGCCGTAGTTTCGGTGCTTGATCGTGAAGACGTACGACTACTTCCTCTACGTCGTGTCATCGCTTCCGCAGTCGGTCTGCGTTGGGTACGTAGACAACACTCTCCTCTCGTTGCTATGCATCACATGATACTGTGTGTGCGTAGGAAATTTTTTGAAATTACTACGAAACCCAACAGTGGCATCCGAGCCAGGTTATTGATGTTGATGTTATATGCACGAGTAGAACACAAGTGAGTTGTGGACGATACAAGTCATATTGCCTACCAGCATGTCATATTTTGGTTCGGCGGTATTGTTGGACGAGACGACCCAGACCAACCTTACGCGTACGCTTACGCGAGACCGGTTCCCTCGACGTGCTTTGCACAGAGATGGCTTGCGGGCGACTGTCTCTCCAACTTTAGTTGAACCAAGTATGGCTACGCCCGGTCCTTGCGAAGGTTAAAACGGAGTCTATTTGACAAACTATCGTTGTGGTTTTGATGCGTAGGTGAGATTGGTTCTTACTTAAGCCCGTAGCAGCCACGTAAAAAATTGCAACAACAAAGTAGAGGACGTCTAACTTGTTTTTGCAGGGCATGTTGTGATGTGATATGGTCAAGGCATGATGCTGAATTTTATTGTATGAGATGATCATGTTTTGTAACCAAGTTATCGGCAACTGGCAGGAGCCATATGGTTGTCGCTTTATTGTATGCAATGCAATCGCGATGTAATGCTTAACTTTATTACTAAACGGTAGTGATAGTCGTGAAAGCATAAGATTGGCGAGACGACAACGATGCTACGATGGAGATCAAGGTGTCGCGCCGGTGACGATGGTGATCATGACGGTGCTTCGGAGATGGAGATCACAAGCACGAGATGATGATGGCCATATCATATCACTTATATTGATTGCATGTGATGTTTATCTTTTTATGCATCTTATCTTGCTTTGATTGATGGTAGCATTATAAGATGATCTCTCATTAAATTATCAAGAAGTGTTCTCCCTGAGTATGCACCGTTGCCAAAGTTCATCGTGCCCAGACACCACGTGATGATCGGGTGTGATAAGCTCTACGTCCATCTACAACGGGTGCAAGCCAGTTTTTGCACACGCAGAATCCTCAGGTTAAACTTGACGAGCCTAGCATATGCAGATATGGCCTCGGAACACGGAGACCGAAAGGTCGAGCGTGAATCATATAGTAGATATGATCAACATAACGATGTTCACCATTGAAAACTACTCCATCTCACGTGATGATCGGTTATGGTTTAGTTGATTTGGATCACGTAATCACTTAGAGGATTAGAGGGATGTCTATCTAAGTGGGAGTTCTTAAGTAATATGATTAATTGAACTTAAATTTATCATGAACTTAGTACCTGATAGTATCTTGCTTGTTTATGTTGATTGTAGATAGATGGCTCGTGCTGTTGTTCCGTTGAATTTTAATGCGTTCCTTGAGAAAGCAAAGTTGAAAGATGATGGTAGCAATTACACGGACTGGGTCCATAACTTGAGGATTATCCTCATTGCTGCACGGAAGAATTACGTCCTGGAAGCACCGCTGGGTGCCAGGCCTGCTGCTGGAGCAACGCCAGATGTTATGAACGTCTGGCAGAGCAAAGCTGATGACTACTCGATAGTTCAGTGTGCCATGCTTTACGGCTTAGAATCGGGACTTCAACGACGTTTTGAACGTCATGGAGCATATGAGATGTTCCAGGAGTTGAAGTTAATATTTCAAGCAAATGCCCGGATTGAGAGATATGAAGTCTCCAATAAGTTCTATAGCTGCAAGATGGAGGAGAACAGTTCTGTCAGTGAGCATATACTCAAAATGTCTGGGTATAATAATCACTTGATTCAATTGGGAGTTAATCTTCCGGATGATTGCGTCATCGACAGAATTCTCCAATCACTGCCACCAAGCTACAAGAGCTTCGTAATGAACTATAATATGCAAGGGATGAACAAGACTATTCCCGAGCTCTTTGCAATGCTGAAAGCTGCGGAGGTAGAAATCAAGAAGGAGCATCAAGTGTTGATGGTTAACAAGACCACTAGTTTCAAGAAAAAGGGCAAAGGGAAGAAAAAGGGGAACTTCAAGAAGAACGGCAAGCAAGTTGCTGCTCAAGAGAAGAAACCTAAGTCTGGACCTAAGCCTGAAACTGAGTGCTTCTACTGCAAGCAGACTGGTCACTGGAAGCGGAACTGCCCCAAGTATTTGGCGGATAAGAAGGATGGCAAGGTGAACAAAGGTATATGTGATATACATGTTATTGATGTGTACCTTACTAGAGCTCGCAGTAGCACCTGGGTATTTGATACTGGTTCTGTTGCTAATATTTGCAACTCGAAACAGGGACTACAGAATAAGCGGGCACTGGCAAAGGACGAGGTGACGATGCGCGTGGGAAACGGTTCCAAAGTCGATGTGATCGCATTCGGCACACTACCTCTACATCTACCTTCGGGATTAATATTAGACCTAAGTAATTGTTATTTGGTGCCAGCGTTGAGCATGAACATTATATCTGGATCTTGTTTAATGCGAGACGGTTATTCATTTAAATCAGAGAATAATGGTTGTTCTATTTATATGAGTAATATCTTTTATGGTCATGCACCCTTGAAGAGTGGTCTATTTTTATTGAATCTCGATAGTAGTAATACACATATTCATAATGTTGAAGCCAAAAGATGCAGAGTTGATAATGAAAGTGCAACTTATTTGTGGCACTGTCGTTTAGGTCATATCGGTATAAAGCGCATGAAGAAACTCCATACCGATGGACTTTTGGAACCACTTGATTATGAATCACTTGGTACTTGCGAACCGTGCCTCTTGGGCAAGATGACTAAAACACCGTTCTCCGGTACTATGGAGAGAGCAACAGATTTGTTGGAAATCATACATACCGATGTATGTGGCCCGATGAATATTGAGGCTCGTGGCGGATATCGTTATTTTCTCACCTTCACAGATGATTTAAGCAGATATGGGTATATTTACTTAATGAAACATAAGTCTGAAACATTTGAAAAGTTCAAAGAATTTCAGAATGAAGTTGAAAATCATCGTAACAAGAAAATAAAGTTTCTACGATCTGATCGTGGAGGAGAATATTTGAGTTACGAGTTTGGTGTACATTTGAAAAACTGTGGAATAGTTTCGCAACTCCCGCCACCCGGAACACCACAGCGTAATGGTGTGTCCGAACGTCGTAATCGTACTTTACTAGATATGGTGCGATCTATGATGTCTCTTACTGATTTACCGCTATCATTTTGGGGATATGCTTTAGAGACGGCCGCATTCACGTTAAATAGGGCACCATCAAAATCCGTTTGAGACGACGCCTTATGAACTGTGGTTTGGCAAGAAACCAAAGTTGTCGTTTCTTAAAGTTTGGGGCTGCGATGCTTATGTGAAAAAGCTTCAACCTGATAAGCTCGAACCCAAATCGGAGAAATGTGTCTTCATAGGATACCCAAAGGAAACTGTTGGGTACACCTTCTATCACAGATCCGAAGGCAAAACATTCGTTGCTAAGAATGGATCATTTCTAGAGAAGGAGTTTCTCTCGAAAGAAGTGAGTGGGAGGAAAGTAGAACTTGACGAGGTAACTGTACCTGCTCCCTTACTGGAAAGTAGTTCATCACAGAAAACTGTTTCAGTGACACCTACACCAGTTAGTGAGGAAGCCAATGATAATGATCATGAAACTTCAGATCAAGATACTACTGAACCGCGTAGATCAACCAGAGTAAGATCCGCACCAGAGTGGTACGGTAATCCTGTTCTGGAGGTCATGCTACTAGATCATGATGAACCTACGAACTATGAAGAAGGGATGGTGAGCCCAGATTCCGTAAAGTGGCTTGAAGCCATGAAATCTGAGATGGGATCCATGTATGAGAACAAAGTATGGACTTTGGTTGACTTGCCCGATGATCGGCAAGCAATTGAGAATAAATGGATTTTTAAGAAGAAGACTGACGCTGATGGTAATGTTACTGTCTACAAAGCTCGACTTGTCGCAAAAGGTTTTCGGCAAGTTCAAGGAATTGACTACGATGAGACCTTCTCACCCGTAGCGATGCTTAAGTCCGTCCGAATCATGTTAGCAATTGCCGCATTTTATGATTATGAAATTTGGCAAATGGATGTCAAAACTGCATTCCTGAATGGATTTCTGGAAGAAGAGTTGTATATGATGCAACCAGAAGGTTTTGTCGATCCAAAGGGAGCTAACAAAGTGTGCAAGCTCCAGCGATCCATTTATGGACTGGTGCAAGCCTCTCAGAGTTGGAATAAACGCTTTGATAGTGTGATCAAAGCATTTGGTTTTATACAGACTTTTGGAGAAGCCTGTATTTACAAGAAAGTGAGTGGGAGCTCTGTAGCATTTCTGATATTATATGTGGATGACATATTACTAATTGGAAATGATATAGAATTTCTGGATAGCATAAAGGGATACTTGAATAAGAGTTTTTCAATGAAAGACCTCGGTGAAGCTGCTTACATATTAGGCATTAAGATCTATAGAGATAGATCAAGACACTTAATTGGACTTTCACAGAGCACATACCTTGACAAAGTTTTGAAGAAATTCAAAATGGATCAAGCAAAGAAAGGGTTCTTGCCTGTGTTACAAGGTGTGAAGTTGAGTAAGACTCAATGCCCGACCACTGCAGAAGATGGAGAGAAAATGAAAGATGTTCCCTATGCTTCAGCCATAGGCTCTATCATGTATGCAATGCTGTGTACCATGATGTGTGCCTTGCTATAAGTCTAGTAGGGAGGTACCAAAGTGATCCAGGAGTGGATCACTGGACAGCGGTCAAGAACATCCTGAAATACCTGAAAAGGACTAAGGATATGTTTCTCATATATGGAGGTGACAAAGAGCTCATCGTAAAAGGTTACGTTGATGCAAGCTTTGACACTGATCCGGACGATTCTAAATCGCAAACCGGATACGTGTTTACATTAAACGGTGGAGCTGTCAGTTGGTGCAGTTCTAAACAAAGCGTCATAGCGGGATCTACATGTGAAGCGGAATACATAGCTGCTTCGGAAGCAGCAAATGAAGGAGTCTGGATGAAGGAGTTCATATCCGATCTAGGTGTCATACCTAGTGCATCGGGTCCAATGAAAATCTTTTGTGACAATACTGGTGCAATTGCCTTGGCAAAGGAATCCAGATTTCACAAAAGGACCAAACACATCAAGAGACGCTTCAACTCCATTCGGGATCTAGTCCAGGTGGGAGACATAGAGATTTGCAAGATACATACGGATCTGAATGTTGCAGACCCGTTGACTAAGCCTCTTCCACGAGCAAAACATGATCAGCACCAAAGCTCCATGGGTGTTAGATTCATTACAGTGTAATCTAGATTATTGACTCTAGTGCAAGTGGGAGACTGAAGGAAATATGCCCTAGAGGCAATAATAAAGTTATTATTTATTTCCTTATAATCATGATAAATGTTTATTATTCATGCTAGAATTGTATTTACCGGAAACATAATACATGTGTGAATACACAGACAAACAGAGTGTCACTAGTATGCCTCTACTTGACTAGCTCGTTAATCAAAGATGGTTATGTTTCCTAACCATGAACAATGAGTTGTTATTTGATTAACGAAGTCACATCATTAGTAGAATGATCTGATTGACATGACCCATTCCATTAGCTTAGCACCCGATCGTTTAGTATGTTGCTATTGCTTTCTTCATGACTTATACATGTTCCTATGACTATGAGATTATGCAACTCCCGTTTACTGGAGGAACACTTTGGGTACTACCAAACGTCACAACGTAACTGGGTGATTATAAAGGAGTACTACAGGTGTCTCCAATGGTCAATGTTGGGTTGGCGTATTTCGAGATTAGGATTTGTCACTCCGATTGTCGGAGAGGTATCTCTGGGCCCTCTCGGTAATACACATCACATAAGCCTTGCAAGCATTACAACTAATATGTAAGTTGTGAGATGATGTATTACGGAACGAGTAAAGAGACTTGCCAGTAACGAGATTGAACTAGGTATTGGATACCGACGATCGAATCTCGGGCAAGTAACATACCGATGACAAAGGGAACAACGTATGTTGTTATGCGGTCTGACCGATAAAGATCTTCGTAGAATATGTAGGAGCCAATATGGGCATCCAGGTCCCGCTATTGGTTATTGACCGGAGACGTGTCTCGGTCATGACTACATTGTTCTCGAACCCGTAGGGTCCGCACGCTTAAGGTTACGATGACAATTATATTATGAGTTTATGCATTTTGATGTACCGAAGGTTGTTCGGAGTCCCGGATGTGATCACGGACATGACGAGGAGTCTCGAAATGGTCGAGACATAAAGATTGATATATTGGAAGTCTATGTTTGGACATCGGAAGTGTTCCGGGTGAAATCGGGATTTTACCGGGTTACCGGGAGGTTACCGGAACCCCCTGGGAGCCATATGGGCCATCATGGGCCTTAGTGGAAAGGAGAAAGGGGCAGCCCAAGGGGGCTGCGCGCCTCCCCCCTTCCCCTAGTCCTATTAGGACTAGGAGAGGTGGCCGGCCACCCCTCTCCCTCTTTCCCCCTTGGGAATCCTAGTTGGAATAGGATTGGAGGGGGAGTCCTACTCCCGGTAGGAGTAGGACTCCTCCTGCGCCACCTCCTCCTGGCCGGCGCCTCCTCCCCCCCTTGGCTCCTTTATATACGGAGGCAGGGGCACCTCTAAACATACAAGTTGACACAAGTTGATCCACGCGATCGATTCCTTAGCCGTGTGCGGTGCCCCCTGCCACCATATTCCTCGATAATACTGTAGCGGAGTTTAGGCGAAGCCCTGCTGCTGTAGTTCATCAAGATCGTCACCACGCCGTCGTGCTGACGAAACTCTTCCCCGACACTTTTCTGGATCGGAGTCC
The DNA here is from genome assembly GCF_002162155.2 of Triticum dicoccoides. NCBI lineage: Eukaryota > Viridiplantae > Streptophyta > Magnoliopsida > Poales > Poaceae > Triticum > Triticum dicoccoides. Next base: position 343,759,789 of record NC_041381.1, read on the forward strand.
CGGGATCGTCATCGAGCTGAACGTGTGCTCGAACTCGGAGGTGCCGTAGTTTCGGTGCTTGATCGGTTGGATCGTGAAGACGTACGACTACTTCCTCTACGTCGTGTCATCGCTTCCGCAGTCGGTCTGCGTTGGGTACGTAGACAACACTCTCCTCTCGTTGCTATGCATCACATGATACTGTGTGTGCGTAGGAATTTTTTTGAAATTACTACGAAACCCAACACCCGTGACCAACCACTTGGTCACTTTGAGCTCATTATGATGATGCATTACCGAGTGGGCCCAGAGATACCTCTCCGTCATACGGAGTGACAAATCCCAGTCTCGATCCGTGTCAACCCAACAGACACTTTCGGAGATACCTGTAGTGCACCTTTATAGTCACCCAGTTACGTTGTGACGTTTGATACACCCAAAGCACTCCTACGACATCCGGGAGTTACACGATCTCATGGTCTAAGGAAAGGATACTTGACATTGGAAAAGCTCTAGCAAACGAACTACACGATCTTGTGCTATGCTTAGGATTGGGTGTTGTCCATCACATCATTCTCCTAATGATGTGATCCCGTTATCAACGACATCCAATGTCCATAGCCAGGAAACCATGACTATCTGTTGATCAACGAGCTAGTCAACTAGAGGCTTACTAGGGACATATTATGGTCTATGTATTCACACGTGTATCACGATTTCCGGATAATACATTTATAGCATGAATAAAAGACAATTATCATGAACAAGGAAATATAATAATAACACTTTTATTATTGCCTCTAGGGCATATTTCCAACAGTCTCCCACTTGCACTAGAGTCAATAATCTAGTTACATTGTGATGAATCGAACACCCATAGAGTTCTGGTGTTGATCATGTTTTGCTCGCGAGAGAGGTTTAGTCAACGGATCTGCGACATTCATATCCGTATGTACTTTGCAAATATCTATGTCTCCATCTTGAACATTTTCACGGATGGAGTTGAAACGACGCTTGATGTGCCTGGTCTTCTTGTGAAACCTGGGCTCCTTGGCGAGGGCAATAGCTCCAGTGTTGTCACAGAAGAGTTTGATCGGCCCCGACGCATTGGGTATGACTCCTAGGTCGGTGATGAACTCCTTCACCCAAATTGCTTCATGCGCTGCCTCCGAGGCTTCCATGTACTCCGCTTCACATGTAGATCCCGCCACAACGCTCTGCTTGCAGCTGCACCAGCTTACTGCTCCACCATTCAACATATACACGTATCCGGTTTGTGACTTAGAGTCATCCAGATCTGTGTCGAAGATAGCGTCGACGTAACCCTTTACGACGAGCTCTTCGTCACCTCCATAAACGAGAAACATGTCCTTTGTCCTTTTCAGGTACTTCAGGATATTCTTGACCGATGTCCAGTGTTCCTTGCCGGGATTGCTTTGGTACCTTCCTACCAAACTTACGGCAAGGTTTACATCAGGTCTGGTACACAGCATGGCATACATAATAGATCCTATGGCTGAAGCATAGGGGATGACACTCATCTCTTCTTTATCTTTTGCCGTGGTCGGGGACTGAGCCGAGCTCAATCTCACACCTTGCAACACAGGCAAGAACCCCTTCTTGGACTGATCCATTTTGAACTTCTTCAAAATCTTATCAAGGTATGTGCTTTGTGAAAGACCTATGAGGCGTCTCGATCTATCTCTATAGATCTTGATGCCTAATATATAAGCAGCTTCTCCAAGGTCCTTCATTGAAAAACACTTATTCAAGTAGGCCTTAATGCTGTCCAGAAGTTCTATATCATTTCCCATCAGGAGTATGTCATCTACATACAATATGAGAAATGCTATAGAGCTCCCACTCACTTTCTTATAAACGCAGGCTTCTCCATAAGTCTGCATAAACCCAAACGCTTTGATCATCTCATCAAAGCGAATGTTCCAACTCCAAGATGCTTGCACCAGCCCATAAATGGATCACTGGAGCTTACATGCTTTGTTAGCGTTCTTAGGATCGACAAAACCTTCCGGCTGCATCATATACAGCTCTTCCTTAATATGTCCGTTAAGGAATGCCGTTTTGACGTCCATCTGCCATATCTCATAATCATAGTATGCGGCAATTGCTAACATGATTCGGACGGACTTCAGCTTCGCTACTGGAGAGAATGTCTCATCGTAGTCAATCCCTTGAACTTGTCGATAACCCTTAGCGACAAGTCGAGCTTTATAGATGGTAACATTTCCATCTGCGTCCGTCTTCTTCTTAAAGATCCATTTGTTTTCTATCGCTCGCCGATCATCGGGCAAGTCTGTCAAAGTCCATACTTTGTTTTCATACATGGATTCTATCTCGGATTTCATGGCTTCAAGCCATTTGTTGGAATCTGGGCCCGCCATCGCTTCTTCATTGTTCGAAGGTTCACCGTTGTCTAACAACATGATTTCTAGGACAGGGTTGCCGTACGACTCTGGTGCGGAACGAGTCCTTGTGGACCTACGAAGTTCAGTAGCAACTTGATCCGAAGTACCTTGATCATCATCATTATTTTCCTCTTCAGTTGGTGTAGGCATCACAGGAACATTTTCCTGAGCTGCACTACGTTCGAGAGGTAGTACTTCATCGAGTTCTAGTTTCCTCCCACTTACTTCTTTTGAGAGAAACTCTTTTTCCAGAAAGCATCTGTTCTTGGCAACAAAGATCTTGCCCTCGGATCTTAAGTAGAAGGTATACCCAACGGTTTCCTTAGGGTATCCTATGAAGACACATTTATCCGACTTGGGTTCGAGCTTTTCAGGTTGAAGTTTCTTGACATAAGCATCGCATCCCCAAACTTTTAGAAACGACAGCTTAGGATTCTTCCCAAACCATAATTCACACGGTGTCGTCTCAACGGATTTAGATGGTGCCCTATTTAAAGTGAATGTAGCTGTCTCTAGAGCGTATCCCCAAAAAGATAGCGGTAAATCGGTAAGAGACATCATAGACCGCACCATATCCAATAGAGTGCGATTATGACGTTCGAACACACCGTCACGCTGAGGTGTTCCAGGCGGCGTGAGTTGTGAAACGATTCCACATTTCCTTAAGTGTGTACCAAATTCGTGACTTAAGTATTCTCCTCCACGATCTGATCGTAGGAACTTTATCTTTCGGTCACGTTGATTCTCTACCTCATTCTGAAATTCCTTGAACTTTTCAAAGGTCTCAGACTTGTGTTTCATTAAGTAGACATACCCATATCTACTCAAGTCATCAGTGAGAGTGAGAACATAACGATATCCTCCGTGAGCCTCAATGCTCATTGGACCGCACACATCGGTATGTATGATTTCCAACAAGTTGGTTGCTCGCTCCATTGTTCCGGAGAACGGAGTCTTGGTCATTTTGCCCATGAGGCATGGTTCGCATGTGTCAAATGATTCATAATCGAGAGACTCTAAAAGTCCATCAGCATGGAGCTTCTTCATGCGCTTGACCCCAATGTAACCAAGGTGGCAGTGCCACAAGTACGTGGGACTATCGTTATCAACTTTACATCTTTTGGCATTCACACTATGAACATGTGTAATATTACGCTCGAGATTCATTAAGAATAAACCATTGACAATAGGGGCATGACCATAAAACATATCTCTCATATAAATAGAACAACCATTATTCTCGGATTTAAATGAGTAGCCATCTCGTATCAAACGAGATCCAGATACAATGTTCATGCTCAAACTTGGCACCAAATAACAATTATTAAGGTTTATAACTAATCCCGTAGGTAAATGTAGAGGTAGCGTGCCGACGGCGATCACATCGACCCTGGAACCATTCCCGACGCGCATCGTCACCTCGTCCTTCGCCAGTCTCCGTTTATTCCGCAGCTCCTGCTATGAGTTACAAATATGAGCAACGGCACCGGTATCAAATACCCAGGAGTTACTACGAGTACTGGTAAGGTACACATCAATTACATGTATATCAAATATACCTTTGGTGTTGCCGGCCTTCTTATCCGCTAAGTATTTGGGGCAGTTCCGCTTCCAGTGATCCTTCCCCTTGCAATAAAAGCACTCAGTCTCAGGCTTGGGTCCATTCTTTGATTTCTTCCCGACAACTGGCTTACTGGGCGCGGCAACATCCTTGCCGTCCTTCTTGAAGTTCTTCTTGCCCTTGCCCTTCTTGAACTTAGTGGTCTTATTGACCATCAACACTTGATGTTCTTTCTTGATTTCAACCTCTGCTGACTTCAGCATTGAAAATACTTCAGGAATGGTCTTCACCATCCCCTGCATATTTTAGTTCATCACAAAGCTCTTGTAGCTTGGTGGGAGCGACTGAAGGATTCTGTCAATGACCGCCTCATCAGGGAGGTTAATGTCCAGCTGGGTCAGGCGGTTGTGCAACCCAGACATTTTGAGTATGTGCTCACTGACAGAACTGTTTTCCTCCATCTTACAACTATAGAACTTGTCGGAGACTTCATATCTCTCGACCCGGGCATGAGCTTGGAAAACTAGTTTCAGCTCCTCGAACATCTCATATGCTCCGTGTTGCTCAAAACGCTTTTGGAGCCCCGGTTCTAAGCTGTAAAGCATGCCGCACTGAACGAGGGAGTAATCATCAGCGCGAGACTGCCAAGCGTTCATAACATCTTGGTTCTCTGGGACGGGAGCGTCACCTAGCGGTCCTTCTAGGACATATTGTTTCCTGGCAGCTATGAGGATGATCCTCAGGTTCCGGACCCAGTCCATATAGTTGCTGCCATCATCTTTCAGCTTGGTTTTCTCTAGGAATGCGTTGAAGTTCATGTTGACATGAGCGTTGGCCATTTGATATACAAGACATATTTGCAAAGGTTTTAGACTAAGTTCATGATAGTTAAGTTCATCTAATCAAATTATTCAATGAACTCCCACTCAGATTAGACATCCCTCTAGTCATCTAAGTGTTACACGATCCGAGTCGACTAGGCCGTGTCCGATCATCACGTGAGACGGACTAGTCATCGTCGGTGAACATCTTCATGTTGATCGTATTTTCCATACGACTCGTGTTCGACCTTTCGGTCTCTGTGTTCCGAGGCCATGTCTGTACATGCTAGGCTCGTCAAGTTAACCCTAAGTGTTTTGCATGTGTAAAACTGTCTTACACCCGTTGTATGTGAACGTAAGGATCTATCACACCCGATCATCACGTGGTGCTTCGAAACGACGAACTTTAGCAACGATGCACAGTTAGGGGAGAACACTTCTTGAAATTGTTGTAAGGGATCATCTTATTTACTACCGTCGTTCTAAGTAAACAAGATGCATAAACATAATAAACATCACATGCAATTATATAGTAGTGACATGATATGGCCAATATCATATAGCTCCATTGATCTCCATCTTCGGGGCTCCATGATCATCTTGTCACCGGCATGACACCATGATCTCCATCATCGTGTCTTCATGAAGTTGTCACACCAACGACTACTTCTACTTCTATGGCTAACGTGTTTAGCAATAAAGTAAAGTAATTTACATGGCGTTCTTCAATGACACGCAGGTCATACAAAAAATAAAGACAACTCCTATGGCTCCTGCCGGTTGTCATACTCATCGACATGCAAGTCGTGATTCCTATTACAAGAACATGATCTCATACATCACAATATATCATTCATCATTCATCACAACTTCTGGCCATATCACATCACATGACAATTGCTGCAAAAACAAGTTAGACGTCCTCTAATTGTTGTTGCATCTTTTACGTGGCTGCAATTGGGTTCTAGCAAGAACGTTTTCTTACCTACGAATAACCACAACGTGATTTTGTTAACTTCTATTTACCCTTCATAAGGACCCTTTTCATCGAATCTGCTCCAACTAAAGTGGGAGAGACAAACACCCGCCAGCCACCTTATGCAACTAGTGCATGTCTGTCGGTGGAACCGGTCTCACGTAAGCGTACGTGTAAGGTTGGTCCGGGCCGCTTCATCCCACAATACCGCTGAAGCAAGAAAAGACTAGTAGTGGCAAGCAAGTTGACAAGATCCATGCCCACAACAAAATTGTGTTCTACTCGTGCAATAGAGAACTACGCATAGACCTAGCTCATGATGCCACTCTTGGGGAACGTTGCAGAAAATTAAAATTTTTCCTATGGTTTCACCAAGATCCATCTATGAGTTCATCTAAGCAACGAGTCAAAGGAGTGAGTTTGCATCTACATACCACTTGTAGATCGCGTGCGGAAGCGTTCAAGGGGATGGTGATGATGGAGTCGTACTCGCCGTGATTCAGATCACCGATGACCAAGTGCTGAACGGACAGCACCTCCGCGTTCAACACACGTATGGGACGGGAGACGTCTCCTCCTTCTTGATCCAGCAAGGGGGAAGGAGAGGTTGATGATGATCCAGCAGCACGACGGCGTGGTGGTGGATGCAGCAGAACTCCGGCAGGGCTTTGCCAAGCTGCTGCGGGAGGAGGACGAGGTGTAGCAGGGGGAGGGAGGCGCCAATGCACAGGGTGCGGCTGCCCTCCCCTTGCCCTCCTTTATATAGGCCCCCAGGGGGGGGGGCGGCCCTCGGAGATCCAATCTCCCAAGGGGGCGGTGGCCAGGGGGGTGGAGTGCCCCCCAAGGCATGTGGTGCGCCCCCCCACCCTAGGGTTTCAACCCTAGGCGCAGGAGGTGGGCCTAGGGGGCGCACCAGCCCACTATGGGCTGGTTCCCCTACCACTTCAGCCCATGGGGCCCTCCGGGATGGGTGGCCCCACCCGGTGGACCCCCGGGACCCTTCCGGTGGTCCCGGTACAATACCGGGTGACCCCGAAACTTTCCCGATGGCCGAAACACCACTTCCTATATATAATTCTTTACCTCCGGACCATTTCGGAACTCCTCGTGACGTCCGGGATCTCATCCGGGACTCCGAACAACATTCGGTATGCTGCATACTCACATTCATACAACCCTAGCGTCACCGAACCTTAAGTGTGTAGACCCTACGGGTTTGGGAGACACGTAGACATGACCGAGACGACTCTCGGGCAATAACCAATAGCGGGATCTAGATACCCATGTTGGCTCCCACATGCTCCTCGATGATTTCATCGGATGAACCACGATGTCAAGGATTAAATAACCCCGTATACAATTCCCTTTGTCAATTGGTACATTACTTGCCCGAGACTCGATCATCGGTATCCCAATACCTTGTTCAGTCTCGTTACCGGCAAGTCACTTTACTCGTACCGTAATGCATGATCCCGTGACCAACCACTTGGTCACTTTGAGCTCATTATGATGATGCATTACCGAGTGGGCCCAGAGATACCTCTCCGTCATACGGAGTGACAAATCCCAGTCACGATCCGTGTCAACCCAACAGACACTTTCGAAGATACCTGTAGTGCACCTTTATAGTCACCCAGTTACGTTGTGATGTTTGATACACCCAAAGCACTCCTACGGCATCCGGGAGTTACACGATCTCATGGTCTAAGGAAAGGATACTTGACATTGGAAAAGCTCTAGCAAACGAACTACACGATCTTGTGCTATGCTTAGGATTGGGTCTTGTTCATCACATCATTCTCCTAATGATGTGATCCCGTTATCAACGACATCCAATGTCCATAGCCAGGAAACCATGACTATCTGTTGATCAACGAGCTAGTCAACTAGAGGCTTACTAGGGACATATTTTGGTCTATGTATTCACACGTGCATCACGATTTCCAGATAATACAGTTATAGCATGAATAAAAGACAATTATCATGAACAAGGAAATATAATAATAACACTTTTATTATTGCCTCTAGGGCATATTTCCAACAGGATCTCCTTCCCATCTGGCCCCACTGGTCCGACCTCGGCCATGTGGTTTGGATCAGCCTTCGTGTACCGCGTCTTCACCATGGCCCAGGCCTCCCTGGCGCCTTGACGGCAGGCCGATATCTTCCAGAGACGGAAGCGCTGCCGTGCTCCCTAAAGCTTCTCTGCAAGCCCTCCAAGACCCCCGGGTAGGGAGACGGACGGCCATAAGGCCTGGACGACGCCTCTCATCGCCTGCCGAACACGTTCGTGCAGTTGCAGCAGCTCGCGAAGTAGGTCACCCGTTGAACCATGCATTTCCTCCGCAGGATGACCTGTGAGCACACCTACAGATACATTTTCTGTCAATCGACTTCCTCGCCGAACTCTTCCTTTCAAAAGAGTTTGCTCAAGCACTTACTGTAAATGCCGCGACGAAGCCACCGACTCTCCTTCACGGAGTCAGATAGCTGGACCCGAACATCTTTTAGTTCTTCGCCCAGCTGGGTGTTGGCATCTTGGAGTTTGTTCCTCTCCTTCTACACCCTCATAAGCACCTTCTCGCCGGCCTTAAACTGGCGCAGTAGATGTTGCTGGTCCGGATCTAGTCCGGCACCATCTGCAATATCATTGTCAGACTTATACACACGCCGCACTTTATAAACTACTTATATTTTTAAAATATGTGTTACCAGAGGGGGTCTCTGTGGCTCCCCCTGCGGCGGCTAGTGCGGCCTCAAGTTGGGCCTTACACTCTTGAAGCTCCTGGGACAGGTGGGTATTCTTCTCCGTAAGATCCTGCATTACAAATGATCCTTAAATCAGTTATTCTAACTATTTTAAGTCTCGGGGGCTACTGGCATATATAACTATTAAAATTCCTTACCCGTATGTCTTTCACATACTGCTCCATGGCTCTGGTTAAACCATCTTGAGTGGCACGGAGGTGCGCGTCTCCCGCATTAAAGGCATTCAACGCCTCCGGGGAGAAACATGCGTCACGAAGAACTGTCTGGCGACGCCTGTGATTCATGGCGCTCTCCACCACAGACCTGGTGGCGGACAGCCTGTCGGCATCCTCCGTTGGAGGAGCATCCGGCTCACGCCTTGCATTCGCCTCCCCCTCCGGACCAGGTGTTGGAGCCTGGCTGGCGGAGGCTTGGTTGGCAACCTCTCCGGGCATAGTCCGGCGAGCGCTCTTTCTCCTGGAAAAGTCATGAGCATTATATACCTCCCAGGAATCTTTACCTTAAAAACGGTGGCGTGCCATACCGTTGCAGCGACGTTTCGATTCGCGCCGCACTCCTCTTCCGCCTGCTTGGCCGAACTGACCCTCGTTGGTCAGCCGCCGCGGGTTCGGCTTCCCGCCTTAGAGGCACCTCCTGCGAGGCACCGTTGGTATACGGTGGTCAGAAATAAGCATGGATGAGTAATGGTGCCAGGACTCCGGTCATAGTTACCTGGGAAGCCGGAGATAAACTGGGGTAGTCAGCCGTAATGACGACTAAAGCATTGTCCATGCTAAGTTGGTGGAACACCCCGTCGATCAGCTCCACCTCTATGTCCGGATCCTCTTCGGAGGTCGCATCAAGGGATCTTCTCGGATCCTCGGGTTGTGGAGTCGGGCTGTGTATGCCCTCCACATCCCGGCGTAGTTCCTGCATCGAAATCACAAAGTAAGACACTTAACTTTGGAAGTACGGATCGGATAGATAAACGTTCGCTTACCCAACTCCGAGGGTTATTCATGGAGAATCCATTCAATGGACTCGTGCGGAGGAAGTCCTCCTTCTCCCCCTTGTACAAGCTGGACAGGATCTTCACCAGATCGGCAGCCGATCCCGGCCCCTTGCGGCCATGATGGGTGGCGTCATTCTCACCGTTGAAATCCCACATGTGGTGGCCCCTATATTGGAGCGGCTACACCCCTCGCATAATGCACATGGCCATGACTCCAATCATGGTCAATCCGGAATGGGCCAGTAACCTTATCCGGCCCATCAGATATTGGACGTTCCTATCATCCTCCCGTTGAGGGCTCCGCGGGCGCTAACTCAGGCGTTTCTTCAGAGGAGCGTTGCTGAACTCCGGGAGGCCGATCCGAACTGGGTCCGGCAGCGGGGCGTCTTCCATATAAAACCATTCCGAAGGCCAGTCTTCGGACGCCTTCTTCAGGGTTCTGGATAAGTATCCGGTCCCGGCAATGTGCCATATTTTGGCTCCGCCCACTTGATATATCGACCCCTTGTGAGAACGGGGTACAAGGAAAAACAATTTCTTCCACAGCGCAAAATGGGCCTCGATGCTACAAAGCCCGCGATATGCAGGATGGAGGCAGGTGTAAGGTGGTGAAGCTGGAGCCCGTAAAACTCCAGGAGCCCCCGGAGAAACGGATGTATGGGAAATCCGAGTCCCCTTATTAGATAAGGGACGAAGCATACCCGCTCTCCTTTGGAGGGATTGGGGGTGCTCTCCGCCTGCTTTCCGCCTTTGTAGGTGGCCAGTCCGGCTCGAACCGGGACCATGAAGGCTGGGGGGAGATATCCCTCTGCTTGGAGTGTCACCAGCTCGCTGTGCGGGACTGAACATCTCCTCCAATCTCCTGGCTGAGGGCTAGGAGCGCGAGAGGAGGAGCCGCGTCGACTGTCCATGATGGAGTGGATTTTTGTCAGAGGCGCTTCGATGAGTACTCGCGGAAGGAAGATGGTGTGATTCGGATCTAGATCCTTTCCTCTCTTATAGGCAGCTTATTCGCGCAGCTAGGGGGTAAAACGTAAAAATACTCTGGCTTTTCGCATTCATGCAACACGTGGAAGAGGGCCATTATTGGACGTGGAAGCCAAGGAGCGGAACATTTATAAGGAAGCCGGACACTATTCGGCTAGCACATGGAATCTGGAGGAGAACCCGCCTTGCAACGCCGAAGACAATATACGTGCCGGACTCATCGTCATTGAAGCCTGGTTCGGGGGCTACTGAGGGAGTCCTGGACTAGGGGGTGTCCGGATAGCCGAACTATCATCATTGGCTGGACTCCAAGACTATGAAGATACAAGATTGAAGACTTCGTCCCGTGTCCGGATGGGACTTTCCTTGGCGTGGAAGGCAAGCTTGGAAATACGGATATGTAGATACCCTACCATTGTAACCGACTTTGTGTAACCCTAGCCCTCTCCGGTGTCTATATAAACCGGAGGGCTTTAGTCCATAGGACGAACAACAATCATACCATAGGCTAGCTTCTAGGGTTTAGCCTCCTTGATCTCGTGGTAGATCCACTCTTGTACTACCAATATCATCAATATCAATCAAGCAGGAGTAGGGTTTTACCTCCATCGAGAGGGCCCGAACCTGGGTAAAAACATCGTGTCCCTTGTCTCCTGTTACCATCCGCCTAGATGCACAGTTCGGGACCCCCTACCCGAGATCCACCGGTTTTGACACCGACAGTGATCAACTTGCGAGTTCCGTAACCTCGTGAACTTATGCATAGGGGTTGGCACACATTTTCGTGTTGACTCTCCAGTAGAAACTTTGGGGCACTCTTTGAAGTTCTTTGTGTTGGTTGAATAGATGAATCTGAGATTGTGTGATGCATATCGTATAATCATACCCACGGATACTTGAGGTGACATTGGAGTATCTAGGTGACATTAGGGTTTTGGTTGATTTGTGTCTTAAGGTGTTATTCTAGTATGAACACTATGATAGATTGAACGGAAAGAATAGCTTCATGTTATTTTACTATGGGCTCTTGAATAGATCGATCAAAAAGGATAACTTTGAGGTGGTTTCTTACCCTACAATAAGCTCTTCGTTTGTTCTCCGCTATTAGTGACTTTGGAGTGACTCTTTGTTGCATGTTGAGGGATAGTTATATGATCCAGTTATGTTATTATTGTCGAGAGAACTTCCACTAGTGAAAGTATGAACCTTAGGCCTTGTTTCCTAGCATTGCAATACCGTTTACGCTCACTTTTACCACTTGTTACCTTGCTGTTTTTATATTTTTAGATTACAAATACACATATCTACCATCCATATTGCACTTGTATCACCATCTCTTCGCCGAATTAGTGCACCTATACAATTTACCATTGTATTGGGTGTGTTGGGGACACAAGAGACTCTCTGTTATTTGGTTGCAGGGTTGTTTGAGAGAGACCATCTTCATCCTACACCTCCCACGGATTGATAAACCTTAGGTCATCCACTTGAGGGAAATTTGCTACTGTACTACAAACCTCTGCACTTGGAGGCCCAACAACGTCTATAAGGAGAAGGTTGCGTAGTAGACATCAAGCTTTTTTTCTGGCGCCGTTGTCGGGGAGGTGAGTGCTTGAAGGTATATCTTTAGATCTTGCAATCGAATCTTCTAGTTTCTTGTTTTATCACTAGTATAGTCTATAAAAGAAAAGTACAAAAAAATTGGAATTGAGTTTGCCTCATACGCTTCATCTTTTTAATATCTTTCGTGAGAATGATGGAAAGGAAAATTGTGCTCAAGAAGAAGAATTCTATAAAATGTTTGGCACTAAATCTTTGATTGATGAGCATGATTGCAATGTTGTTAGTATGAACTATTTGAATACCCATGATGCTAATGATATGCAAAGCCACAAGCTTGGGGATGCTATGTTTGATGAATATGATATTTTTTGTCCCCCGAGTCTTGATGAGCAAATTTATTATGATGAAAGCATGCCTCCTATTTATGATGATTATTGTGATGATACGTATGTCATAAAGAATAAACATAACCATGAAACTTGTCATCATGATTTTAATTTTCAATTGGATTATGCTTCACATGATAGTTATTTTGTTGAGTTTGCTCCCACTACTATTCATGAGAAGAAGTTTGCTTATGTGGAGAGTAGTAAAATTTCTATGCAAGTAGATCATGAAAAGAATGCTTTATGTGCTGGTTATATTGTTGAATTCATTCATGATGCTACAGAAAATTATTATGAGGGAGGAACATATGCTTGTAGGAATTGCAATAATATCAAGTTTCCTCTCTATGTGTTGAAAATCTTGAAGCTATGCTTGTTTTACCTTCCTATGCTAGTTGATTCTTGTTCCCATAAGTTGTTTCCTCACAAAATCCCTTTGCATAGGAAATGGGTTAGAGTTAAATGTGTTAGTAATATGCTTCATGATGCTCTCTTTATGTTTCAATTCTTATCTTTTATACGAGTATCATTGAAATCATCATGCCTAGCTAAAAGGCATTAAAGAAAAGCGCTTGTTGGGAGACAACCTGTCGGTGTCAAAACCGACGGATCTCGGGTAGGGGGTCCCGAACTGTGCGTCTAGGCGGATGGTAACAGGAGACAAGGTACACGATGTTTTTACCCAGGTTCGGGCCCTCTCGATGGAGGTAAAACCCTACTCCTGCTTGATTGATATTGATGATATGGGTAGTACAAGAGTGGATCTACCACGAGATCAAGGAGGCTAAACCCTAGAAGCTAGTCTATGGTATGATTGTTGTTCTGTCCTATGGGCTAAAACCCTCCGGTTTATATAGACACCGGAGAGGGCTAGGGTTACACAGAGTCGGTTACAATGGTAGGAGATCTACATATCTGTATTGCCAAGCTTGCCTTCCACGCCAAGGAAAGTCCCATCCAGACACGGGACGAAGTCTTCAATCTTGTATCTTCATAGTCTTGGAGTCCGACCAATGATGATAGTTCGGCTATCCGGACACCCCCTAGTCCAGGACTCCCTCAGTAGCCCCTGAACCAGGCTTCAATGACGACGAGTCCGGCGCGCATATTGTCTTCGGCATTGCAAGGCGGGTTCCTCCTCCGAATAATTCGCAGAAGATTGTGAACGCCAGGATAGTGTCCGGCTCTACAAAATAAATTCCACATACCACCGTAGAGAGAATAATATTTACACAAGCTCAATCTGCTGACGTATTTTGTGGTGTGACGTCACACCACCACCAAGCCTTTACTTGAATCGTTTTTATTATTCCACCTCAGCGTGTTTAGCGAAGCGGTTTCCTTGGCACGTCTTGTCGAAGCAGAGATTGTGTCCCCTTATTCCGGGATTCTCATCAATACGGATGTGGGTAACCCAACCGTGCCATTGATTGTGGCGCTTGGGAGATAAGCGAGTTTTACTAGGCTGGTGGGGACACATAGTTCCATCCGCCCATATATAAGGGGATAAGGATCCACCTTTTTACCTACTCCTTCTTCCTCCTTTGCTTATCCATCTCCGCGCACTCGAGCTCCAGCTCCCAAGTCCGCACATCTCACCTCAACCTTCTCCAGCCATGTCCGGAGCGGGAGGCAAGTGGATGGCCTCCTCCGTTACGGAGGGGCACATCAAGAAGCTGTGCAGCACCGGATATTTGTCTAGCGATATCGCGCACCGGCTCCCCGACGAGGGGCATCTCATCCCCACCCCCGGGCCCCATGAGAGGGTGGTCTTCCTTCCCCATCTCCTCTGTAGACTGGGCTTCCCACTCCACCCCTTTGTCCGGGGGCTCATGTTCTACTATGGCCTTGATTTCCATGATCTGGCCCCGAATTTCATCCTCAACATCTCGGCGTTTATCGTCATGTGCGAGGCCTTCCTCTGCATCCAGCCCCACTTCGGCTTGTGGCTCAAGACCTTTAATGTCAAGCCGAATGTTGTGAAGGGCAGCCAAGCGGAGTGCGGAGGCGCCATGGTGGGCAAGATGCCCAACGTCACTTGGCTCGAGGGCGCCTTTGTGGAAACCATCAAAGGGTGGCAATCGGGGTGGTTCTACATCACCGAGACACGTGACCCTGAATGGGCAGCGACCCCCGAATTCAGATCTGGCATCCCCATGCGGCTCACTTCCTGGAAAGAGAAGGGCCTGCAGTGGGGCGATTCGGAAGAGCTGACCGGACTCCAATCCTGTCTCCAAACCCTGGTGAACAAGAAGCTCAAGCTTGTCAACGTAATCCAGGTCATGCTCATCCGCCGGATTCTCCCCTGCCAACAGCGGGACTTCAATTTGTGGGAGTTTGATCCGGCACAACACCAAACCCTGAGCGGGCTCTTCGACACTATGTACGAAGAAGCCTGGAGGGTGCTGCTCAAGGGAGGCGAGGCCCCCGCATCTGGTACTGAAGATCGCGGATTCAGCTCGCAGCGTCCGGCTGGCGAGGTAAGCCATGTTATCCTTTATGGGACAATTGCTTTTCATAGTTTGACTCTATGCGGGATCTAAACTCCCAATACCTTTAACAGGCCTGGCAGAAGACGTCCGGACAGGTTAACTGTCCGGCTCCCCTTCCAGAAGATCCTGCCGATGCCCGTTTGACAGGGCTGCTGGCTCCGGCGCATGACGTGGTGCCGGAGAAGAAGGCCAAGAAGAAGGCCACGGGAACCCGGAGGAGTTCCCGGCGCCAGGTGTTATAGGATTCATCGTCCGATGACTCCGAGGTGGACTCCTCCCACGAGGACGAGGAGGAGAAGAAAGAGGCCTCTCCCCCAGCCGGGGGAGAGAAGAAGAGGAAGGCCTCCCCAACGAGGGAGGCCGAAGGGTCCAAGAAGGGAAGGACCCTTCCCCAGACTGTTCCGCCACCGCCGGTGATGGCGGCGAGGAGTGGCCCTCAAGGGCCAAGCCCCTGGAGAGATCGTAAGTATCCGGACTCCTGAATAACTCATAATTTTTCTTTTTGTCGCATGGTGTCTTTCTAATGCCACATACAACCCTGTAGTCCGCCCAAGGACGATCTTCCTGCTTCGTCGAGCGGGTCCTTGGGCACGTCGGATGTGGATTCTCTTCCGACCGCCTCCACCCCTCGCGATGCTGACGACGCTGAGGTGGGATCCCGGGAAGGGACCCACCAGGAGGAGGAGGCCCCGGAGGTGCCGCAGGGCAACCTCCCGGACTTTGGACCGGACTCCGCACCCGAACCTGCAGTGGACCCGGAGTCCGGCGGGCGGCCCCTTCGTAAGAAGGGCAAGACTGTGACACCGGCGACCTCCGTCCAACCGGAGGCGCCGAATAACTTGCTGGAGGCGCTCAACGGTGCTTCCATCGAAGAAGAACACCGCACTGTCATGAGTGCGGTGATTCAGAAGGTTCAGCTCGCCAAAAGCGGGCTGACCGAAGCCTGCAGCAGCCTTCTAACAGGCTTTGAGGTAAGAGTTTTAAGATATGTAATATAATATCGCATAGGCAGTAGCCCCTGATGCTCGGTTCGGTGTTCGGAAAGAAAAGACGGACCGAGGATCTAAAAAGATATACGCAGGAGTCTTAAAAAATATGTCAATATGGGAATGCAGGCTGCGCTGCTAACCTCTGCCGCACTGACTGCGGAGGTCAATACCTTGAAGCAGAGCCTCGAGCGGTCCGAGAGCGAGCTCGACCGTGCCAAGAAGTAGCTCGAGGACAAGGAAGGTGAGTAACACCGTATTAAAGTTGTACCTTATAGAAAAGGATTTGGTTGCAAGAGAAATGACAAGGATAACGTGGGTACTCCAGGGGCTACGAACGAGGTGGCGACCCTGAAGGAGGCGGTGTCCGCTGTCGAACGCAATGCGGCCGCAGAACGCGCCACACAAGAGAAGCAGGAGGTGCGGGTGGCGGAGGTACAACAAGAGCTCCAGGCTCTCGTGAAAAAACACAAGAATTTGGAGCGTGACTCGAAGACTCGAGAGTCCGAGCTTGCATCGGCTCTTGAGAGCGCCAAAGCCGCAAAGGCCGAAGCCCACAAGGCCCTCCAGGAAATCAAGGAATTGAAGAAGATAGCGGCGGGTAAGGCATTCTTCATGCAAAGCAAGCATGTAAAAGTGAATTACCTGTTACTTACCCGAATTCGGAGCTCTCCAGGAGCGTTCGTAGATCTCCCCTGTAGCGTGTCCGACGCTGCCGCTTTCTACAGAGCCGAGGAGGGGAGCTCGACGGAGAAGGTATTCTGGTCTCAGTATGCTGAGGCCGGACATCCGGTGCCCCTTAGCGACTAGCTGAAGCAGCTGGTCAAGCTCCACAAGGTGGCCGAACAGGCCATGAAGGGCCTTATAGTTCGGCTATGGCCCAAAGAGGCCATGCCTGGGAGCTACTTTGGTCTGGTGCGGCGGCTGGTGGATGCGTGTCCCTGGGTTGAAGTCATCAAGCACTCCGCCTGCATTGAAGGTGCCCGTCGAGCCCTTGCCCGTGCTAAAGTGCACTAGGGCAAGATGGATGCTGAGAAGCTTGTGACGGATGCGCCACGCCGAGCAAGGAGTATCGCACACCCGAGATGTATTACAAGGGTGTCCTGAAAGGTGCCCGCATTATTGCGGGTGAGTGCTCCAAAGATGTAATATTTGAGTAGACTCGCATTTTGTTATCCTGTGCGCTAAAAACTTTGTTCATATGCGCTAAGCAACACTTGTTAATTTAAAATATTACCTTTTGTGCGGGCATTTATCAATTCTGAGAGATGGCAAGTCGTCGGCTTCAGCCCCCATGCCACGAGTGCTGGGGTGTTCGGGATAAACTTGAGTGCTCTTGTTCCCATTTTTGGGTCCATCTAGGGAGGCGCTCAACACAACGAACAAGGCAACCGGACTTATAGTGCTTGAACACTCTCACTTAGCCATAGAATTCTATAACTTTAAATTTCGGTGAAGCCCCTAGTGTTCGGAAGGCCGAATTAGGGGTGCTATCCACGCCTGGGCCGGACAAAGCCGGTTCCTCGCTCTAAGCGGCATAAGTCTTTAGGGACTCGAAAAAACATCTCGAACAGCGACCGGCTCTCGCCTCATCATGACGGTCAGTTTTAGCTTTCTCCACTGAGGTGCTCGCCCAGCTCAACTGGGGCACAATCGTAGTGGTTCTCCCAGTGCTACCTTAGCCGATATAACGGAACGTAAGGTACCAAAACATGGGAGCCGGGCAAACCCAACTATTGACCCAAGACATGATTTAGAGACGATGCATATAATGCTATAAGTTCGGGGTGCCGCACTTGTGAAAGTGTTCGGACTTATCACACCATGATGTGGGGAACTTAAGCCCTTGGTGTATTTAGCCGTACCAAAGTGTACGGATGCAATCATGTCATAAATGAACATATGTATATAAAAAAAGGAATGCAATTATAGGCAAAAAGCGATGTATTGTTTGTTCAAATAGTACTGCTGTGAATGCAGAACGATACAAATAGTGCGGTAAGCAAGGGGTGGAACTTATTTAGCATGTCCCCCTCTAGGGGTAGGCTGCGGAATGGTGTATAAAATAGGTATAATGCTCATAATGGAGACCACCTGGATACTCGTCGTAGCTTCTCTCCTTTCCTGGCTGTTGCATAGTGAGTTCGGTAGGTCTGCTGCCGGACAGGGCCTCTGGTAAATGGAGTCCTGAGGATAAATAAAAGAAAGAAAGAAAAAGGATGACACACTTGGGAGCCCCTGGTGTGGTTGAGCCGCACTCTGGGCCTGCCGTGGTCGTGCCCCTCCCCTTATGCCCATGGTATCTTCAGAGCGTAATTATGTACGTGAAGTACTGGTTTTGCAATTTTGCAAGGGCTGGGGTTGGGGCCGCATTGCTACGCATGCTCGGAACGTGCCAGGTGGTCTTGTTGTAGGTTACCCCGGGCGCGCTTGGCAGTGTCCGGTCTCTTAATGGTCGGACTCGAGAATTGCCTTAAGAGGCTGCTCTGCACTTCTGCCGCGAGGGCCGCTGTGTGTTCCGCTGTTCGGAGGGAGCGTTCAGTGTTCCCATTGACCGTGATGACTCCTCGAGGGCCTGGCATCTTGAGCTTGAGGTATGCGTAGTGCGGCACCGCATTGAACTTTGCAAACGCGGTTCGTCTGAGCAGTGCATGATAGCCGCTGCGGAACGGAACTATGTCGAAGATTAACTCCTCGCTTCGGAAGTTATTCGGGGATCCGAAGACCACTTCCAGTGTAACTGAGCCTGTACAATTGGCCTCTACACCTGGTATGACGCCCTTGAAGGTCGTCTTTGTGGGTTTAATCCTTGAGGGGTCTATGCCCATTTTTCGCACTGTATCCTGGTAAAGCAGGTTCAGGCTGCTGCCGCCGTCCATTAGGACTCTAGTGAGGTGAAACCCATCGACGATTGGGTCTAGAACCAATGCGGCGAACCCGCCATGGCGGATGCTGGTGGGGTGCTCCCTTTTGGGTATGTGGGTTGCGTATATCATGTTCACTGTCCGCACTTGTGGGGGAAACCCTTCTGTCCTCTATTGTTCGACGGCCGGGTCTCTTCCTCGTCATCGCTATGCAGCCCCTTGTCATTGTTTTCGGCAATTAACTTGCCTGCCTGCTTGAATACCCAACAATCCCTGTTGGTGTGGTTAGCTGGCTTTTCGGGGGTGCCGTGTATCTAGCACGAGCGGTCGAGTATTCGGTCCAAATTGGACGGACCCGGAGTAGTTCTTTTGAATGGCTTTTTCCGCTAACCGGATTTGGAGCCTCTGAATCCGGCGTTGACTACCGTATCCTCAGTATTATCACTGTTAGTGCGGCATTTTTGCTTGTTGCGACGTGACCTGCCATTGCGGTCCTTGGTATCCGGACTGCCAGGATTTTTGTTGAGGTTGTTACTGCAGGCTAGCCAGCTGTCCTCTCCCGCGCAGAAGCGGGTCATGAGTGATGTGAGGGCTGCCATGGATTTCGGCTTTTCCTGTCCTAGGTGCCGGGCAAGCCACTCGTCGCGGATGTTGTGTTTGAAGGCTGCAGGGGCCTCTGCATCCGGACAGTCGACGATTTGATTTTTCTTGGTTAAGAACCGTGTCCAGAAATGTCTGACCGATTCGTCTGGCTGCTAAATTATGTGGCTTAGGTCATCAGCGTCTGGTGGTCGCACATATGTGCCCTGGAAGTTATCAAGGAATGCGGCTTCCAGGTCCTCCCAACACCCAATTGATTCTGCTGGCAGGCTGTTAAGCCAATGCCGAGCTGGGCCTTTAAGCTTGAGTGGGAGGTATTTGATGGCGTGAAGATCGTCGCCGCGGGCCATGTGGATATGAAGGAGATAGTCTTTGATCCAAACCGCGGGGTCTGTTGTGCCATTGTAGGATTCAATGTTCACGGGTTTAAACCCTTCGGGGATTTGATGATCCATTACTTCGTCTTTGAAGCATAGTGGGTGTGCGGCGCCTCTATATTGGGCTATATCACGACGTAGCTCAAGCGAGCTTTGTCTACTGTGTTCGGCCCGGCCGGAATTACTGTATCCGGCGCGACGATTGTCGTCGCGTGTCGTGGGGCGCCCACGCGATCCGTAGATCGATCTTGATTGTCTTGCCTTATCCTCCAATATGTCTCGCAAGTCCGGCGCATTCCCCCGTGGCTTTGTACTTTTCGAGCGATGCCGGGGTACGGCTTTAGTGGAAGGCCTAGAGGCCTCTCTGTCGCAGCCACGAGGTGGTCGGTCGGCCGTATTGTGCGCTGGTGATGTAGGTTTATATGCTTCCTCCTCTAATCGGGGCAGCAGCTTGCGTTTGGGGTAGCTTTTGGAGGGGCGTTCGAGTTCATGTTCTTCGGCCGCAAGGACTTCGGTCCATCTGTCGGCTAGCAGATCTTGATCAACTCTAAGCCGTTGCTGCTTTTTCTTGAGACTGCTCGCAGTGGCCATAAGCCTGTGTTTAAAACGCTCTTGTTCGACGGGATCCTCAGGCACGACGAATTCATCGTCGTCGAGGCTTGCCTCGTCTCCGGAGGGAGGCATGTAATTATCGTCCTCTACCTCTTCGTCTGCCGCTCTCTCGTGAGGGCTGGCTTCTCTGTCATCCTGTGCTGAATCTTTCTGGAGGGGCTTGTCTTCGGCACTGTCCGGGGTGTTATTGTCTCCGGTTCCGGAATCTCCATTCTTGCTGTGGCGGGATTTAGAGCGGCGCCGCTGACGCCGGCACTTAGGCTGTTTCTTGGAGGGGTCTTCCTCCGCTGTTCCTTCGCCATTCCCATCCTTTGGGATGTCCACCATGTATATGTCGTATGAAGAGGTGGCTTTCCAGTGCCTCGTAGGCGCTAGTTCTTGGTCGTCTCCGGCATCGTCGTCCATACTGTCGATGTCTTCGGAGTCGAAGTCTAGCATGTCGGTTAGATCGTCGACAGTGGCTACAAAGTGGGTGGTGGGTGGGCTTTGAATTTCTTCGTCGTCCGCATCCCAACCGTCCTGACCGCAGTCCGGCCAGGGCTCTCCTGATAACAAGAGATGCTTTAGTGAATTCAGGATGTCGCCAAAAGGCGAGTGCTGAAAGATGTCCACAGCGGTGAACTCCATGATCGGCACCCAATCAGATTCGATTGGTAGGGGCGCGGGAGGTTCGGAGTCCGGCGAGGAGTCCGACACCTCGGAGTCACGGGCTTCACAAGGGATAAGGTCGGTATTCGGCTCCATCACCGTAGAGGTAGCATCCCCCGAGGTGGTGTCTAGCCACCCATCCTCGATTGGCGCAGTCGGCTCCGAGTTAAGGGTCGGAGCGGACTCTTGTGCGGCCTCCAGGGCACTGTCCGGCAGCAGATCTAGATCATGCCCATCGTGACAGTGTGGCGCGCTCGACTGTGGCTCGAATTCGTCGAAGATCAAGTCTCCGCGGATGTCGGCCGTGAAGTTCAAACTTCCAACTCTGACCTGATGGCCAGGGGCGTAGCTTTCAATCTGCTCCAGATGGCCAAGCGAATTGGCCCGCAGTGCAAAGCCGCCGAATACGAAGATCTGTCCAGGGAGAAAAGTCTCACCCTGGATCGTGTTGTTGTTGATGATCGAAGGAGCCATCGGGCCTATAGATGATGACACAGAGGAGCTCTCAATGAAAGCACCAATGTCGGTGTCAAAACCGGCGGATCTCGGGTAGGGGGTCCCGAACTGTGCGTCTAGGCAGATGGTAACAGGAGACAAGGGACACGATGTTTTTACCCAGGTTTGGGCCCTCTTGATGGAGGTAAAACCCTACTCCTGCTTGATTGATATTGATGATATGGGTAGTACAAGAGTGGATCTACCACGAGATCAAGGAGGCTAAACCCTAGAAGCTAGCCTATGGTATGATTGTTGTTCTGTCCTATGGACTAAAACCCTCCGGTTTATATAGACACCGGAGAGGGCTAGGGTTACACAGAGTCGGTTACAATGGTAGGAGATCTACATATCCGTATTGCCAAGCTTGCCTTCCACGCCAAGGAAAGTCCCATCCGGACACGGGACGAAGTCTTCAATCTTGTATCTTCATAGTCTTGCAGTCCGGCCAATGATGATAGTTCAGCTATCCGGACACCCCTAGTCCAGGACTCCCTCACAACCCAATATTTACCTTTACTATTTTTGTGTGTTCACATGATTATGATACTGTAGTAATCATGTTTTATAGCTTTTGTTTCAATAAAGTGCCAAGTAAGACCTTTAGGATAGCTTACGGTGATAGTTGTGTTGATCCTGCTGAAAATCAGAAACTTTTGCACCAATTAAATTAGTTTTGATAATTCATAGACACGTGATTTTTATCTGATTCGTTTTGCTCTGGATTGGTACACAATTTTTTCAGGTTTTCCTAATTTGGTAGAATTTTTGGAGTTACAGAAGTATTCGAATGATACAGATTACTACAGACTATTCTGTTTTTTGACCGATTCTGTTTTCTATGTGTTGTTTGCTTATTTTGATGAATCTATGAGTAGTATCGGAGGGATGAGCCATAGAGAAGTTGTAATAAAGTAGATATTACACCAATATGAATTTAGAATGAGTTCATAACAGTACCTAAGTGGTGATTTATTTTCTTATACTAACGGAGCTTACGACTTTTCTGTTGAGTTTTGTGTTGTGAAGTTTTCAAGTTTTGGGTAAAGATTCGATGGACTATGGAATAAGGAGTGGCAAGAGCGTAAGCTTTGCGATGCCCAAGGAACCCCAAGGTAATATTCAAGGACAACCAAGAGCCTAAGCTTGGGGATGCCCTGGATGGCATCCCCTCTTTCATCTTCGTTCATCGATAACTTTACTTGGAGCTATATTTTTATTCACCACATGATATGTGTTTTGCTTGGAGCGTCATTTTATTTTCTTTTGTTTTGCTTGCTGTTTGAATAAAATACCAAGATCTGAAATTCTTAAATGTTATAGAGTCTTCACATAGTTGCATAATTATTCGACTACTCATTGATCTTCACTTATATCTTTTGGAGTAGTTTGTCATTTGCTCTAGTGCTTCACTTATATCTTTTTAGAGCACGGTGATGGTTTTATTTTGAAGAAATAGATGAACTATCATGCTTCACTTATATTATTTTGAGAGTCTTAAACAACATGGTAATTTTCTTAGGTTATGAATTTTGTCCTAATATGATGGGCATCCAAGAAGGATATAATAAAAACTTTCATATAAAGTGCATTGAATACTACGAGAAGTTTGATTCTTTATGATTGATTTGAGACATAAAGGTGGTAATGTTAGAGTCATGCTAGTTGGGTAATTATGAAATTGAGAAATACTTATGTTTAAGCTGGCAAGTCCCGTAGCCTGCACGTATGGTAAAAGTTGTGTAACAAATTTGTAGCATGGGCCTCTTTTGATTGCCTTCCTTATGAGTGGAGGTCGGGATCGCGCGATGGTTAACTCCTACCAACCCTTCCCCTAGGAGCATGCGTAGTAGTACTTTGCTTCGAGGGCTAATAAACTTTTGCAATAAGTATATGAGTTCTTTATGACTAATGTGAGTCCATGGATTATACGCACTCTTACCCTTCCATCATTGCTAGCCTCTACGGTACTGCGCATTGCCCTTTTCTCACCTTGAGAGTTGGTGCAAACTTTGCTGGTGCATCCAAACCCCGTGATATGATACGTTCTATCACACATAAACCTCCTTATATCTTCCTCAAAACAGCCACCATACCTACTTATTATGGCATTTCCATAGCCATTCCGAGATATATTGCCATGCAACTTTCCACCGTTTCGTTTATTATGACACGCTCCATCATTGTCATATTGCTTTTGCATGATCATGTAGTTGACATCGTATTTGTGGCAAAGCAACCTTCATAATTTTTCATACATGTCCCTCTTGATTCATTGCATATCCCGGTACACTGCTGGAGGCACTCATATAGAGTCATATTTTGTTCTAGTATTGAGTTGTAATCCATGAGTTGTAAGTAAATAGAAGTGTGATGATCATCATTATTAGAGCATTGTCCCTTGAAAAGAAAGGCCAAAAAAAGAGAAAGGCCAAAAAAGGGAAGGCCCCCCAAAAAAGGGACAATGTTACTATCCTTTTCCACACTTGTGCTTCAAAGTAGAACCATGATCTTTATGATAGAGAGTCTCTTATTTTGTCACTTTCATATACTAGTGGGAATTTTTCATTATAGAACTTGTCTTGTATATTCCAATGATGGGCTTCCTCAAAATGCCCTAGGTCTTCGTGAGAAAGCAAGTTGGATGCACATCCACTTAGTTTCTTTTGTTGAGCTTTCATACATTTATAGCTCTAGTGCATCCATTGCATGGCAATCCCTACTCCTCATGTTGACATCAATTGATGGGCATCTCATTAGCCTCGTCAATGTGAGACTTTCTCCTTTTTTGTCTTCTCCACACAACCTCCATCATCATATTATATTCCACCCATAGTGCTATATCCATGGCTTATGCTCATGTATTGCGTGAGAGTTGAAAAAAGCTGAAGCGCATTAAAAAGTATGAACCTATTGCTTGGCTGAAATCGGGGTTGTGCATGATGGGAGTATTTTGTGTGACGAAAATGAAACATAGCCTAACTATATGATTTTGTAGGGATAAGCTTTCTTTGGCTATGTTATTTTGATAAGACATGATTACTTGTTAGTATGCTTGAAGTATTACTATTTTTATGTTAATATGAACTTTTATCTTGAATCATTTGGATTTGAACATTCATGCCACAATAAAGAAAATTACATTGAGAAATATGCTAGGTAGCATTCCACATCAAAAATTCTGTTTTTATCATTTACCTACTCGATGATGAGCAGGAATTAAGCTTGGGAAGGCTTGATACGTCTCCAACGTATCTATAATTTTTGATTTTTCCATGCTATTATATTACCTGTTTTGGATGTTTAATGGGCTTTACTATACACTTTATTATTTTTGGGACTAACATATTAACCTGAGGCCCAGCCCAAATTGTTGTTTTCTTGCCTATTTCAGTGTTTCGTAGAAAAGGAATATCAAACGGAGTCCAAACAGAATGAACCTTCGGGGGAGTTATTTTTTGAACAAATGTAATCCAAGAGACTTGGAGTGGATGTCAAGAAGCAGACGAGGAAGCCACGACGCAGGGAGGCGCGCCCTAGGGGGGTGGGCGTGCCCCCCACCCTCGTGGGCCCCTCGTGACTCCCCTGACCGACTTCTTTCGCATACATATACCCTGAAAACATCCAGGAGCACAATAGATCGGGAGTTCCGCCGCCGCAAGCCTCTGTAGCCACCAAAAACCTCTCGGGAGCCCATTCCGGCACCCTGCCAGAGGGGGAATCCATCACCGGTGGCCCTCTTCATCATCCCGGTGCTCTCCATGACGAGGAGGGAGTAGTTCAAGCTCGGGGCTGAGGGTATGTACCAGTAGCTATGTGTTTGATCTCTTTCCCTCTCTCGTGTTCTTGAGGTGATACGGTCTTGATGTATCACGAGCTTTGCTATTATAATTGCATCTTATGATGTTTCTCCCCCTCTACTCTCTTGTAATGGATTGAGTTTTCCCTTTGAAGTTATCTTATCGGATTGAGTCTTTAAGGATTTGAGAACACTTGATGTATGTCTTGCATGTGCTTATCTATGGTGACAATGGGGTATTCACGTGATCTACTTGATGTATGTTTCGGTGATCAACTTGCGGGTTCCGTAACCTCGTGAACTTATGCATAGGGGTTGGCACACGTTTTCGTATTGACTCTCCGGTAGAAACTTTGGGGCACTCTTTGAACTTCTTTGTGTTGGTTGAATAGATGAATCTGAGATTGTGTGATGCATATCGTATAATCATACCCACGGATACTTGAGGTGACATTGGAGTATCTGGGTGACATTAGGGTTTTGGTTGATTTGTGTCTTAAGGTGTTATTCTAGTACAAACTCTATGGTAGATTGAACGAAAATAATAGCTTCATGTTATTTTACTACGGACTCTTGAATAGATCGATCAGAAAGGATAACTGTCGGTGTCAAAACCGGCGGATCTCGGGTAGGGGGTCCCGAACTGTGCGTCTAGGCGGATGGTAACAGGAGACAAGGGACACGATGTTTTTACCCAGGTTCGGGCCCTCTCGATGGAGGTAAAACCCTACTCCTGCTTGATTGATATTGATGATATGGGTAGTACAAGAGTGGATCTACCACGAGATCAAGGAGGCTAAACCCTAGAAGCTAGCCTATGGTATGATTGTTGTTATTGTTGTTGTTGTCCTACGGACTAAAACCCTCCGGTTTATATAGACACCGGAGAGGGCTAGGGTTACACAGAGTCGGTTACAATGGTTGGAGATCTACATATCCGTATCGCCAAGCTTGCCTTCCACGCCAAGGAAAGTCCCATCCGGACACGGGACGAAGTCTTCAATCTTGCATCTTCATAGTCTTGGAGTCCGGCCGATGATGATAGTTCGGCTATCCGGACACCCCCTAGTCCAGGACTCCCTCAGTAGCCCCCGAACCAGGCTTAAATGACGATTAGTCCAGCGCGCGTATTGTCTTCGGCGTTGCAAGGCGGGTTCTCCTCCAAATTCCATGTGCTTGCCAAATAGTGTCCGACTTCCTTATAAATGTTGCGCTCCTTGGTTTCTACGCCCAATAATGGCCCTCTTCCACGTGTCGCATGAATGTGAAAAGCCAGGGTATTTTTACGTTTTACCCCCAAGCTGCACGGATAGGCTGCCTATAAGAGAGGCAAGGATCTAGATCCAAATCACACCATCCTCCTTCCGCGAGTACTCATCGGAGCGCCTCTAACAAAAATCCACTCCATCATGGACAGTCGACGCGGCTCCTCCTCTCGCACTCCCAGCCCTTAGCCAGGAGATTGGAGGAGGTGTTCAGTTCCGTACAGCGAGCTGGTGACGCTCCAAGCGGAGGGATACCTCCCTCCGGCCTTCATGGTCCCGGTTCGAGCCGGATTGGTCACCTACAAAGGTGGGAAGCAGGCGGAGAACACCGCCAGTCCCTCCAAAGGAGAGCGGGTGTGTTTCTTCCCTTATCTAATAAGGGGGCTCGGATTTCCCATACATCCGTTTCTCCGGGGGCTCTTGGAGTTCTACGGACTCCAGCTCCATCACCTTACACCCGCCTCCATTTTGCACATCGTGGGTTTCGTAGCTCTTTGCGAGTTGTTCTTGGGCATTGAGCCCCATTTCGCACTGTGGAAGAGATTATTTTGCCTCGTACCCCGTTCTCACGAGGGGTCGATATATCAAGTGGGCGGAGCCGAAATATGGCGCATCGCCGGGACCGGATATCTATCCGGAACCCCAAAGAAGGCGTCCGAAGACTGGCCTTCGAAATGGTTTTATGTGGAAGATGCTCCACTGCCGGACCCAGTTCGGATCGGCTTCCCGGAGTTCAGCAACGCTCCTATGAAGAAACGCCTGAGTTGGCGCCCGCGGAGCCCTCAACGGGAAGATGACAGGAGCGTCCATTATCTGATGGACCGGATAAGGCCGCTGGCTCATTCCGGATTGACCATGATTGGAGTCATGGCCACGTGCATTGTGCGAGGGGTGCAACCGCTCCAGTATAGGGGCCACCCCATGTGGGATTTCAATGGGGAGAATGACGCCACCCGTCATGGCCGCAAGGGGCCGGGATCAGCCGCAGATCTGGTGAAGATCCTGTCTGGCTTGTACAAGAGGGAGAAGGAGGACTTCCTCCAAACGAGTCCATTGAATGGATTCTCCATGGATAACCCTCAGAGCTGGGTAAGCGGACGTTTATCTATCCGATCCGTGCTTTCAAAATTAAATGTCTTACTTTATGATTTCAACGCAGGAACTGCGCCGGGATGTGGAGGGCATACACAGTACGGCTCCACAACCTGAGGATCCGGGAAGATCCCTTGATCTGGCCTCCGAAGAGGATCTGGACATAAAGGTGGAGCTGATTGACGGGGTGTTCCACCAACTTAGCATGGACAATGCTCTATTCGCCATTACGGCTGACTACCCCGGTTTATCTCCGGCTTCCCAGGTAACTATGACCGGAGTCCTGACACCATTACTTCATCCGTGCTTATTTCTGAACACCGTATACCAACGGTGTCCCGCAGGAGATACCTTTAGGGCGGGAAGCTAGATCCGCGGCGGCTGACCAACAAGGGTCAGTTCGGCCCAGCAGGCGGAAGAGGAGTGCGGCGTGAATCGAAACATCGCCGCAACGGTATGGAGCACCACCGTATTTAAGGGAAAGATTTCTGGGAGGTGTATTAACACTCCTGATTCTTCTAGGAGAAAGAGCGCTCGCCGGACTATGCCCGGAGAGGTCGCCACTCAAGCCTCCGCCAGCCAGGCTCCAGCACCTGGACCAGAGGGGGAGGCGAGCGCGAGGCGCGAGTCAGATGCTCCTCCAACGGAGGATGCCGACAGGCTGTCCGCCACCAGGTCTGAGGTGGAGAGCGCCATGAATCACAGGCGCCACCGGACAGTTCTTCGTGACGCGTGTTTCTCCCCGGAGGCGCTGAATGCCTTTAATGCGGGAGACGCGCACCTCCGTGCCGCTCAAGATGGTTTAACCAGAGCCACAGAGCAGTATGTGAAAGACATACGGGTAAGGAATTTGAACAGTTATATATGCCAGTAGCCCCCGAGACTTAAAGTGGTTAGAATTACTGATTTAAGGATCATATGATATGCAGGATCTTACGGAGAAGAATACCCAACTGTCCCAGGAGCTTCAAGAGTGCAAGGCCCAACTTGAGGCCGCACTAGCCGCAGGAGGAGGCACAGAGACCCCCACAGGTAACACATATTTCGAAAGGATAAGCAGTTTATGGTGTGTGGCATGCGTATGAATCTGACAATAATATTGCAGATGTTGCCGGACTTGATCCGGACAAGCAACAGCTACTGCGCCACCTGAAGGCCGGCGAGAGGGTGCTTATGTAGGTGCAGCAGGAGAGGAACAAACTCCAAGATGCCCACACCCAGCTGGGAGAAGAGCTGAAAGGTGTTCGGGCCCAGCTGTCTGGCTCCGTGAAGGAGAATCAGCGGCTTCGTCACGACATTTATAGTAAGTGCTTGAGCAAACTCCTTTTAAAAGAAGAGTTTGGCGAGGAAGTCGATTGACAGAAATGTGTCTTTTAGGTGTGCTCATAGGTCGCCCTGCGGAGGAAATGCCCGGTTCAACGGGTGACCAACTTCCTGAGCTGGTGCAACTGCACGAACGTGTTCGGCAGGCGATGAGTGGCGTCGCCCAGGCCTTATGGCCGTCTGTCTCCCTACCCGAGGGCCTTGGAGGGCTTGTGGAGAAGCTTCAGGGAGCACGGCAGTGCTTCCGTCTGTGGAAGATATCGGCCTGCTATCAAGGCGCCAGGGAGGCCTGGGCCATGGTGAAGACGCGGTACAAGAAGGCGGATCCGAACCACATGGCCGAGGTCGGACATGTGGGGCCCGATGGGAAGGAGATCCCTGTGAGCTTAATGTACGGCCAAGTAGAGTTGGCCGCTAAGTATTCCCAACGCGACTGTAAATTAGACAGCCTATTAGACGGGATTGAAGAGGAGTACAGTCAGTCAATTTGACGATGTATTTTAAAATGACATGTGAAATGCCTTCTAGCCGGATTGTAGATCGTTTGTCTTTGCCGACCTTTTCGCTTCAACCTCGGGACCCTAGAGTCCAGAGTGTGTCCGAATACCTTCTCGGTTATGAAAAAACCGGGGCATGCATGGAGACCAGGCGTAGGGGTCATTAGTGTTTTATCAGACAAGTGCCCAACTAGTTATGTTATATTACATGGTTAGTAAGAAACATCTTCCCGGGAGAGTAGTTCCGTTAGGGGTTCCTTTCCCTAGGAGGCATGCCCTAAAGTGCATGTCCGGACTGCGAAAAGAGCAGAAAAGCATCTGGGGGCAGATAAATAAATAAATAAGAAATCATCTTTCAAGTCACCGACCGAATATTCCCTTAAGAACGCTAGCTTTTGGCTTCACCCAGTCTGAGGTACACATCCGGCTGACCCGGCAGTAACAATCGCAGAGGTGCTCCCTTTACCTCCTAGCCGAACAATCGGGAACGTAGGGGTAAGCACAGGAGCCAGGTAACCCAGCTTGGCCAAAACTTAAGTCATATCGATGCATATAATGGTGAATAAAAGGTTCATGCGGAAGTTTGACGCATGTGTTGGGCATAAGGCCCGTATAAATAAGCTTCTGTTAAAGAAGCCCCCAGGTATAATGAGTGCGGATAGCACGTCAAGTGTGTGCGAACAATGCGCAGATCAGCCCTCAAAGGCTCTATGAAAAAGGGAGGAGAAAAGAGAGAAACAAAAGACAACTGAAGTATAAAATGTGGACGGAGGAAGGAGACGAACTCTGAGTCCGGCGCTAGGCGTAGAATCTTCGGAGGCGGGCTGCGTTCCATGGGTTCGGCTCGAGTCGGTTGTCCGATGTGTTTCGCAGACGGTATGATCCGCCGGTCAGGACTTGGTCGATGATGAAGGGACCTTCCCATTTGGGCTTGAGTTTGTCCTTTTTCTTGTTCGGCAGGCGTAGAACTAGTTCGCCAACATTGTAAGTTTTGGCCCGTACTTCTCTGCTTTGATATCTTCGAGCCTGCTGCTGATAGAATGCAGAACGGGCCTTTGCCACGTCGCGCTCCTCCTCCAATGCGTCCAAACTGTCCTGCCGATCCAACTCGGCTTCTCTTTCTTCATACATGCGCACTCGAGGTGAGTCATGAATTATATCGCAGGGCAAGACTGCCTCTGCGCCGTATACCATAAAGAATGGCATGAATCCGGTAGTACGATTTGGCGTGGTCCGCAGCCCCCAGAGTATGGAGTCGAGCTCCTCCACCCAGTGCGTGTTAGATTCCTTAAGGGATCGCACTAACCTGGGTTTAATGCCACTCATGATTAGACCATTTGCTCGTTCGACTTGACCGTTAGTTTGAGGGTGATAGACTGAAGCGTAGTCGAGCCTGATGCCCATATTTTTGCACCAGAGTTTAACCTCGTCGGCCATGAAGTTCGTGCCGTTATCGGTGATGATGCTGTGGGGGACGCCATAATGGTGTACTACCCCGGATATGAAGTCTATCACAGGTCCGGATTCAGCCGTTTTAACTGGCGTGGCCTCTATCCATTTGGTGAATTTGTCCACCATGACCAATATGTACTTTTGCTTGTGGGTTCCCCCTTTAAGGGGTCCAACCATGTCAAGCCCCCAGACCGCGAACGGCCAAGTGATGGGTATAGTTTTGAGGGCGGTGGGTGGCATGTGGCTTTGATTAGCAAAGAGCTGGCAACCGACGCATCGTTGGACTAAGTCCTGAGCATCTGCCCGGGCGGTCGGCCAATAAAATCCTGTACGGAAGGCCTTGACCACAAGGGCCCGGGCTGCAGCGTGGTGCCCGCCGAGTCCGGCGTGAATTTCAGCCAGGAGATTTCGCCCTTCCTCTTCGGAGATGCACCTTTGAAGGACTCCGGTTGTGCTTTTCTTATAAAGTTCTCCCACATGGACCTTGTAGGCTTTAGATCGCCGAACTATGCAGCGGGCCTCATTTTGGTCTTCGGGAAGTTCCTGCCTAATTAAGTAGGCTAGGAATGGTTCTGTCCACGGGGCAATTACTGCCATTATTTCGTGGGCTGAAGGTGTTATTTCGTTGGCTGAGCCATCGATTATGTCAGATTGTTCCGTGTTGGTTGGTGCGGTTGTTTCCAGGTTGTTATTTCCGGACTCCTCTTCCCATAACATGGATGGCTTAAAAAGCCGCTCCAGGAAGATGTTTGGAGGGATGGCGTCACGTTTTGCGCTGATGCGTGCCAACACGTCGGCTGCCTGGTTATTATCCCGGGCTATATGGTGGAATTCGAGTCCTTCGCACCGAGCTGACATTTTTAAGATGGCGTTGCGCTAGGCTGCCATTTTCGGATCCTTGGCGTCAAAGTCTCCATTTACTTGGGATATTGCGAGGTTTGAATCCCCGCGTACCTCTAGGCGTTGAATACCCATGGACGTTGCCATCCGGAGACCATGTAGAAGGGCCTCATATTCGGCTGCGTTGTTGGAGTCAGTGTACATTATCTGAAGTACGTATTGGACTGTGTCTCCGGTTGGGGACGTCAATACAACGCCAGCCCCTAAGCCGGCCAACATTTTAGAGCCGTCGAAATGCATGATCCAATTGGAGTATGCGCCGTACTCTTTAGGGAGTTCGGCTTCGGTCCATTCGGCGATGAAGTCAGCCAAAACTTGCGACTTTATAGCTCGCCGTGGTTTGTAGGTTATGTCGAATGGTAAGAGCTCAATGGCCCATTTTGCAATCCTGCCCGTCGCATTGCGGTTGTTTATAATATCGTTGAGAGGTACTTCGGAGGCAACTGTTATCGAACACTCTTGAAAGTAGTGTCGCAGCTTCCGGGATGCCATGAACACCGCGTATGCTATCTTTTGATAATGTGGGTACCAGGACTTGCATGGAGTTAAGACAGTGGATACATAGTACACTGGTTTTTGAAGAGGGAATTTGTGCCCTTCTGTTTCTCGTTCGACGACGAGCACCGCGCTTATAACTTGATGTGTTGCCGCGATATATAACAACATTGGTTCGCCCAAGTTGGGTGCGGCCAGGACCGGATTTGTTGCCAATATGGCCTTTATTTCTTCGAGTCCGGTTGTGGCAGCGTCCGTCCACTCGAAGTGTTCGGTGCGCCGGAGGAGGCGATAAAGGGGTAGCGCCTTTTCTCCCAAGCGGGAGATGAAGCGGCTTAAAGCTGCCACACATCCAGTCAATTTTTGTATTTGTTTGAGATCTTTTGGGATATCCAACTGTGACAGAGCTCGGATCTTGGCTGGGTTTGCTTCAATTCCTCTACCGGATACAATGAAGCCCAAGAGCTTTCCGGCTGGTACGCCAAAAACGCATTTTTCCGGGTTGAGCTTAATATCGTATGCTCGGAGGTTGTCGAATGTGAGCCTCAAATCGTCTACTAGAGTTTCGACGTGTTTGGTCTTGACGACCACGTCGTCTACGTATGCCTCCACTATTTTGCCGATCTGGGTTGCCAGACATGTCTGAATCATGCGCTGATATGTTGCGCCGGCGTTCTTGAGCCCGAAGGGCATTGTGTTGAAGCAGAATGGTCCATATGGAGTAATGAATGCCGTTGCGGCCTGGTCTGTTTCCGCCATCTTGATTTGATGGTATCCGGAGTATGCGTTGAGGAAGCACAATGAATCGTGTCCTGCGGTAGCATCGATGATTTGGTCGATGCGGGGAAGGGGGAAAGGATCCTTTGGACAGGCCTTGTTAAGGTCTTTAAAATCGACACAAAGGCGGCAGGATTTGTCCTTCTTTGGTACCATTACCAGGTTCGCTAGCCAGTCCGGATGTTTTATATCTCTGATGAATCCGGCTTCTAATAGCTTGGCTAGCTCCTCTCCCATTGCCTGTCTTTTGGGTTCGAAAAATCGCCGAAGAGCCTGTTTGACTGGCTTGAATCCCTTGAGGATGTTTAGGCTGTGTTCTACCAGCCTGCGTGGGATTCCTGGCATATCTGAAGGGTGCCAGGCAAAAATGTCGCAATTTTCCCGAAGGAATTCTCGTAGTGCGGCGTCTACATCGGGGTTTAATTGTGCCCCAATGGAGGCCGTCTTTGTGGGGTCCATTGGATGGACCTGGAATTTGACTATTTCGTCCGCTGGTTTAAAAGAGGTGGACTTGGATCTCTTATCGAGTATCACATCGTCCCTGTTCACCGTGGAGCGCAGCGCAGTGAGTTCCTCTGCCGCTAGGGCTTCGGATAGTGCCTCTAGGGCTAGTGCGGCTGTCTTGTTTTCAGCGCGGAGTGCTATGTCCGGATCACTGACAAGAGTGATGATTCCATTAGGCCCGGGCATTTTAAGCTTCATGTATCCATAATGGGGTATAGCTTGAAAAATTGTGAATGCCTCTCGCCCTAATAAGGCGTGATATCTGCTGCTGAACGGGGCCACTTGGAACGTGACCTCCTCGGACCTGTAATTGTCCAGCGCGCCGAACACCACATCCAGTGTAATTTTTCCTGTGCAGCGCGCTTCCCGACTAGGGATTATTCCTCTGAAGGTTGTGCTGCTTCGCTCAATGCGGCTCCAGTCTATTTCCATTTTTCGAAAGGTTTCCTCGTATATGAGGTTTAATCTGCTGCCGCCATCCATGAGTACCTTGGTAAGACGAAAGCCGTCCACTATTGGACTGAGGACCAATGCGGCTGGTGCTCGAGCTGTTCGGAATTTTGGTTCTTCGCTGGCGTTGAAGGTGATAGCTGTGTCGCTCCATGGATTTGTTGTTGCTACTTGGTAGACTTCGGCGAGGCTGCGGATTGTTCGTTTCTGCATATTGTTTGATGCGAAAGTCTCGAAGACTGTTAATACCATACTGGTACTGCTAGGATGGTTTTTCGGGGCTAGAAGCTCTTCGCCACTTTTGGCCACCTGCCGCAGTATCCAACATGCTCGAAGGCTATGTGTTGGAGTGGTGCCCTCTGTACTATGAATTTTACAGGGTCCGCTGAGCCATCCCTCTAGTACGGTTCCGTGCCCTTTAGGTTTTTTTTTGCTTTTTGGCTTTTGTCCCGGGTGCTTGAGCATGATGCACCCTTTTGTTTCGGACTAGGGTTGTGTTCGGAGCCGGATTGTCCCAAAACTTAGTTTCGGTTTTCCAGGCACTCTCCATCGCATAGTACTTTCGTACTATGGACGCCAGGTCGGCGAAGCGTGTAATTTTGCGAGGACTTACGACGTTCAAGATTCCCTTGTCCGTGCAATTGTTGCAGAAAATTGAGATTGCGTTTTCCTCACGACAGTACTTTATCCTGTCCATAACCAGGAGGAATCTGGCCCAGTAATGATGTACTGTTTCAGCAGGCTCTTGCCGGATTTGAGATAGATCGCTTATGTTTGGGTGGGCGGGTGGAATTAAGTCCGGAACCCTGCCCAACTTGAGGCTCAAGGGCCGAGAAGTTTCCGAATTTGGAAGCTTGGATTGCTGGATGTCGTCCAACGAATCTGGTCCGCTGCCTGACTTTAGGTTCAGTGCTTGATTGGCATCCATCCCTCCGCGGGAGTCCGGCATGGAGGGATCAGGAATCCGGACATAACTGGTCTTTAATATAGGAGAAGAGTCGCCACTTTGTTCCTCCACCACAGCAACGTGGGGGGTAGCCTGGGGAGAGTTGATCTCTCTCAGATCGGTTTTAAGCCCAATCTGATCGTAGTCTGTAGCGACTCCCAGGGCGGCGAAGCGATCCAAGAGCTCGTTTACGAAGGAGAGCTCCATCGGATCTAGCTGCTCGGCGAATTCCGAGTTGACGTGAAGATCGCTTTTGATGACCCGAGATGTCATCGTCGGAGCGGCGGCCGAACAGGCGGTCATAAGAAAACCACCTAGCCGGACAGTTTGGCCGGTGGCCAAGGCTCCTTTGGCAATGGTACCGTCTTTAAAGACAGGAAGAGGCATCCTTCCTGATTGTGACGGCACAGAGGAACTCTCAATGAAAGCACCAATGTCGGTGTCAAAACCGGCGGATCTCGGGTAGGGGGTCCCGAACTGTGCGTCTAGGCGGATGGTAACAGGAGACAAGGGACACGATGTTTTTACCCAGGTTCGGGCCCTCTCGATGGAGGTAAAACCCTACTCCTGCTTGATTGATATTAATGATATGGGTAGTACAAGAGTGGATCTACCACGAGATCAAGGAGGCTAAACCCTAGAAGCTAGCCTATGGTATGATTGTTGTTGTCCTATGGACTAAAACCCTTCGGTTTATATAGACACCGGAGAGGGCTAGGGTTACACAGAGTCGGTTACAATGGTAGGAGATCTACATATCCGTATCGCCAAGCTTGCCTTCCACGCCAAGGAAAGTCCCATCTGGACAGGGGACGAAGTCTTCAATCTTGCATCTTCATAGTCTTGGAGTCCGGCCGATGATGATAGTTCGGCTATCCGGACACCCCCTAGTCCAGGACTCCCTCAATAACTTTGAGGTGGTTTCGTACCCTACAATAATCTCTTCATTTGTTCTCCGCTATTAGTGACTTTGGAGTGACTCTTTGTTGCATGTTGAGGGATAGTTATATGATCCAGTTATGTTATTATTGTTGAGAGAACTTGCACTAGTGAAAGTATGAACCTTAGGCCTTGTTTCCTAGCATTGCAATACTGTTTATGCTCACTTTTACCACTTGTTACCTTGCTGTTTTTATATTTTCAGATTACAAATACTCATATCTACCATCCATATTGCACTTGTATCACCATCTCTTCGCCGAACTAGTGCACCTATACAATTTACCATTGTATTGGGTGTGTTGGGGACACAAGAGACTCTTTGTTATTTGGTTGCAGGGTTGTTTGAGAGAGACCATCTTCATCCTACACCTCCCATGGATTGATAAACCCTAGGTCATCCACTAGAGGGAAATTTGCTACTGTCCTACAAACCTCTGCACTTGGAGGCCCAACAACGTCTACAAGGAGAAGGTTGCGTAGTAGACATCAAACATCATATAGCTTCAACACTCAGTTACATGATATAAGCATATAGCTAGCTACCCCACTACTATAGGATGTTGGTAACGTGGCACATGAATCAGAGACCCTTCGACCAAACTATGTGCGATGCATTAATCGCAAACGGTGTTTTAATAAAATTGCCATCAATAATATGAACTATTTGCAATGGCAGATACATCAAGCACGATCCAGATTAGAGTTGTGTGTGCGATATGTGGCATACAGTTGATCCATACAAACTATTTGCGGTTAGCCAAAAAATAGCAACGGTCAGCCATTGATGTCTACTACACAACTTATTCTTGTAGACTCGTGTAGGGCCTCCAAGCACAGAGTTTTGCAGGACAGTAGCAATTTTCTCTCAAGTGGATGACCTAAGGTTCATCAACCTGTCGGAGGCACAGGATGAAGATGGTCTCTCTCAAACAATGCTGCAACCAAATAACAAAGAATCTCTTGTGTCCCCAACACACCCAATACAATGGTAAATTGTATATGTGCACTAGTTAGGCGAAGAGATGGTGATACAAGTGTAATATGGATAGTAGATATAGGTTTTTGTAATCTGAAATATAAAAATAGCAAGGTAGCAAGTAGTAAAAATGAGCAAAAATGGTATTGCAATGCTTGAAAACAAGGCCTAGGGTTCATACTTTTACTAGTGCAAAATCTCTCAACAATGAAAACATAATTGGATCATATAACAATCCCTCAATGTGCAACAAAGAATCACTAAAAAGTTTCTATCGAAGAACGTAGGACAAAAACGTGCATCAACCCCTATGCATTGATTACCCTAATGTCACCTCGGTAATCCGCAAGTTGAGTACCAAAACATACATTAAGTGAATCAATATAATACCCCATTGTCACCATGGGTATCCATATATGCAAGACATACCTCAAGTGTTCTCAAATCCAATATTCAATCCAACATAACGAAACCTTAGAGAGCAAGACTCAATTCATCACAAGAAGGTAGAGAGGGAAGAACACCATAAGATCCAAATATATTAACAAAGCTCGCCGTACATCAAGATCGTGCCAAATCAAGAACACGAGAGAGAGAGAGAGAGATCAAACACATAGCTACTCGTACATACCCTCAGCCCCGAGGGTGAACTACTCCTCTCGGATATTGGGTTCTGGCAAAACCCTTAAGGTTCGAACTCTTGGGTGCACACGAAGATCTTCTCCCTACCGATCTACGCCCAAAGCCTCGCCGTGGATCTAAGCTATATGATGAAAAACACAAGGGACACAAGGTTTATACTGGTTCGGGCCACCATTGTGGTGTAATACCCTAATCCAGTGTGTGGTGTGGTGGATTGCCTCTGGGGCTGATGATGAACAGTACAGATGAAGAACAACCTCGCGAGGGGTGTTCTTGAGCTGGTGCGGTGTTCTACTTGGAATGGATCCGATCAGCTCTGGATCTGATCTCTCTGTCGTCTCCCTCTCTACGGTGGTGGCTATCTCTATTTATAGGGGCCCTAGTCCTCTTCCCAAATATTGAGAGGGAAGGGAGCCAACCACGACCATTTTGAAGGGGAACAACTAGTACAAGTTATCCTGACTAAAGTTGGTCTTCGACTGCCAAAGGCACTGGTGATGACACCGTCTTGGGCTCCACGGTGACCTTCATCCTTCCATCCTGCTGGTCTTGGTCTCGTTTCATTGATAGGGAAACCTTTGCTTGATGCCCCGATACTCCGCGCCTGCGCTTTCCCCCTTTGCACCAAAAAGGAAACGAGGACACTGCGCTGGCTGGCGCCCACCTGGCGCCCACGTGGTCTCGATCGTCATGGCTTGCGTCACGAGCACCTCGCGAGGTACTCCTTGCCTTGATCTCTCTGCCTCCTCGCGATCCCGCCTGATGAGGCCACCCTTGAGGAAGCCTTGCATCGTCCGCCCCACGAGGCTTGGCCCCTCGCGAGGGTCTTGAGCTTGGGTTGATGTAGACGGGCCGTACTGGGCCACTGCTTGAGCCACGCCGCAGGCCGCAGGCAGGCAAGTCTGGGGACCCCCATTCCCAGAACACCGACAGTAGCCCCCGGGCCCAAGGCACGCTCGGACTTGGCTTAGCAGCGAAGCCAAAGGGCAAGTGCGGAGCGCCGCGGGCCCCAACAGCCTGCGGCCTTGGTTGTTGCGTGGCAGTTTATTGGACGTGGGCGTTTTCACTTCCCCACACTGCCTCGGCAACTGCCCGATTTGACGAGTCCCTGCTGCATGCAAAAAGGAGTCATGATTACCTGTGATCATGGAGGCCGATGGTTGGCCTCCCTTGGACTATAAATGTGGAGGGGCGCAGGCCCCCCACTGCACATCTCCCTTCCCCCCGCCTGCTTCTTCTTCCTCCTTGATCCAGTTGCTTGCCGTGTCCCCTGGCACCCACAAAGAGGTACTCGGTCGCGGAAAAGGGGAAAGCTCGCCAGGAAGGGCCTGGCTCCTCTCCGCCCAAGCGCGGCCGAGGTCGTCCCCGCAAGCACCCCGCGACTCCTGCAGCGGCTCCTCATGGTCGCGGCGGTGGTCCTTGTGCGGTAATGGCTGCCTGGTTGGTGGGGGAAGACACACCGTGGCTGCGCGGCCTCCCAGGCCACGCTTTCACTTGGCAGAGGTGCTGCCGGATGATAACCCACAAGTGTAGGGGATCGCAACAGCTTTCGAGGGTAGAGTATTCAACCCAAATGAATTGATTCGACACAAGGGGAGCCAAAGAATATTCTCAAGTATTAGCAGTTGAGTTGTCAATTCAACCACACTAGATAACTTAATATCTGCAGAAAAGTATTTAGTAGCAAAGTAGAATGATAGTAATGGTAACAGTGGCAAAAGTAAAGATAATAGTTTTGTAGTAGTTGTAACAGTAGCAACGGAAAAGTAAATAAGCGAAACACAATATGTGAAAAGCTCGTAGGCATTGGATCAATGACGGATAATTATGTCGGATGCGATTCCTCATGTAATAGCTATAACATAGGGTGACACAGAACTAGCTTCAGTTCATCAATGTAATGTAGGCATGTATTCCGAATATAGTCATACGTGCTTATGGTAAAGAACTTGCATGAGATCTTTTGTCCTACCCTCCCGTGGTAGCGGGGTCCTAGTGGAAACTAAGGGATATTAAGGCCTCCTTTTAATAGAGAACCGGAACAAAGCATTAGCACATAGTGAACACATGAACTCCTCAAACTACAGTCATCACCGAGAAGTATCCCGATTATTGTCACTTCGGGGTTGTCGGATCATAACACATAATAGGTGACTATAGACTTGCAAGATAGGATCAAGAACACACATATACTCATGAAAACATAATAGGTTCAGACCTGAAATCATGGCACTCGGTCCCTAGTGACAAGCATTAAACATAGCAAAGTCATAGCAACATCAATCTCAAAACATAGTGGATACTAGGGATCAAACCCTAACAAAACTAACTTGATTACATGGTAAATCTCATCCAACCCATCACCGTCCAGCAAGCCTACGATGGAATTACTCACGCACGGCGGTGAGCATCATGAAATTGGTGATGGAGGATGGTTGATGATGACGACGGCGACGAATCCCCCTCTCTGGAGCCCCGAACGGACTCCAGATCTGTTGGAAATATGCCCTAGAGGCAATAATAAAATGTTTATTATTATATTTCCTTGTTCATGATAATTGTCTATCGTTCATGCTATAATTGTGTTATCCGGAAATCGTAATACATGTGTGAATGCATAGACCACAACATGTCCCTAGTAAGCCTCTAGTTGACTAGCTCGTTGATCAATGGATGGTTATGGTTTCCTGACCATGGACATTGGATGTCATTGATAACGGGATCACATCATTGGGAGAATTATGTAATGGACAAGACCCAATCCTAAGCATAGCACAAGATCATGTAGTTCGTTTGCTAGAGATTTTCTAATGTCAAGTATCATTTCCTTCGACCATGAGATCGTGCAACTCCCGGATACCGTAGGAATACTCTGGGTGTACCAAACGTCACAACGTAACTGGGTGACTATAAAGGTGCACTACAGGTATCTCCAAAAGTGTCTGTTGGGTTGGCACGAATCGAGACTAGGATTTGTCACTCCGTGTGACAAAGAGGTATCTCTGGGCCCACTCGGTAATGCATCCTCATAATGAGCTCAATGTGACTAAGTAGTTGGTAGTGGGATCATGCATTACGGAACGAGTATAGTGACTTGCCCGTAACGAGATTGAACGAGGTATTGGGATACCGACGATTGAATCTCGGGCAAGTAACGTACCGATTGACAAAGGGAATTGTATACGGGATTGCTTGAATCCTCGACATCATGGTTCATCCGATGAGATCATCGTGGAACTTGTGGGAGCCAACATGGGTATCCAGATCCCGCTGTTGGTTATTGGCCGGAGAGTTGTCTCGGTCATGTCTGCGTGATTCCTGAACCCGTAGGGTCTACACACTTAAGGTTCGATGACGCTGGGGTTATAAGGAATATATACATGTGATTACCGAATGTTGTTCGGAGTCCTGGATGAGATCCCGAACGTCACGAGGAGTTCCGGAATGGTCCGGAGGTGAAGATTTATATATGGGAAGTTGTCATACGGTCACCGGAAATATTCGGGGGCATACCGGTATTATACCGGGGCCACCAGAGGGGTTCGGGGGGTCCACCGGGAGGGGCCACCTATCTCGGAGGGCCTTATGGGCTATAGAGGGAAGGGAACCAACCCCTTGGAGGGCTGGGCGCACCCGCCCTAGGGCCCATGCGCCTAGGGTTGGGGGGAAC
>NC_041381.1:343801408-343835719 GCF_002162155.2 Triticum dicoccoides
CCTTGCTTGGGAGGCAAGCCCCCTCCCCCCTTGGCCGCCGCCCCCCTCTAGAGGGGCCGGCCCCCCTTCCCCTTCTCCTATAAATAGAAGGGCGGGGGGAGGGCTGCAGCACCACATCCAAGGCGGAGCCCCTCCCCTCCTCAACACCTCTCCTCCTCCGTAAGAGCTTGGCGAAGCCCTGCCGGAGAACTGCCGCTCCATCACCACCACACCGTAGTGCTGCTACTGGAGCCCTCTTCCTCAACCTCTCCCTCCTCCTTGCTGGATCAAGGCGCGGGACACGTCACCGGGCTGCACGTGTGTTGAACGCGGAGGTGCCGTTGTTCGGCGCTTAGATCGGAGTCCACCGTGATCTGAATCGCTTTCGAGTACGACTCCTTCATCCACGTTCTTGCAACGCTTCCGTCTTGCGATCTTCAAGGGTATGAAGATGCACTCCCCTCTCTCTCGTTGTTAGTTACTCCATAGATTGATCTTGGTGATGCGTACAAAATTTTAATTTCTACAACGATCCCCAATAGTGGCATCAAGAGCTAGGTCTATGAGTAGTTTCTATGCACGAGTAGAACACAAGTTTGTTGTGGGCGTCAATTTTGTCAATTTACTTGCCACTGCTAGTCTTATCTTGTTTCGGCGGCATCGTGGGATGAAGCGGCCCGGACCGACCTTACACGTATGCTTATGTGAGACAGGTTCCACCGACTGACATGCACTAGTTGCATAAGGTGGCTAGCGGGTGTCTCTCTCTCCCACTTTAGTCGGATAGGATTCGATGAAAAGGGTCCTTATGAAGGGTAAATAGCAATTGGCATATCACGTTGTGGTTTTGGCGTAGGTAAGAAACGTTCTTGCTAGAAACCTATAGCAGCCACGTAAACAACATGCACAACAATTAGAGGACGTCTAACTTGTTTTTGCAGCATATGCCGTGTGATGTGATATGGCCAAAAGGATGTGATGAATGATATATATATATATATATATGTGATGTATGAGATTGATCATGTTCTTGTAATAGGAATCACGACTTGCATGTCGATGAATATGACAACCAGCAGGAGCCATAGGAGTTGTCTTTATTTTTTGTATGACCTGCATGTCATTGAATAACGCCATGTAATTACTTTACTTTATTGCTAAACCGTTAGCCATAGTAGCAGAAGTAATCATTAGCGTGACAACTTCATGAAGACACGATGATGGAGATCATGATGATGGAGATCATGGTGTCATGCCGGTGATGATGATGATCATGGCGCCCCGAAGATGGAGATCAAAAGGAGCAAAATGATATTGGCCATATCATGTCACTATTTGATTGCATGTGATGTTTATCATGTTTTACATCTTATTTGCTTAGAACGACGGTAGCATAAATAAGATGATCCCTCATAATAATTTCAAGAAAGTGTTCCCCCTAACTGTGCACCGTTGCGAAAGTTTGTTGTCTCAAAGCACCACCTGATGATCGGGTGTGATAGATTCTAACATTCACATACAACGGGTGTTAGCCAGATTTACACATGCAAAACACTTAGGTTGACTTGACGAGCCTAGCATGTATGGACATGGCCTCGGAACACAAGAGACCGAAAGGTCGAACATGAGTCCTATAGAAGATATGATCAACATGAAGATGTTCACTGATGATGACTAGTCCGTCTCACGTGATGATCGGACATGGCCTAGTTGACTCGGATCATGTATCACTTAGATGACTAGAGGGATGTCTATCTGAGTGGGAGTTCATTAAATAATTTGATTAGATGAACTTAATTATCATGAACTTCATCTAAAATCTTTGCAATATGTCTTGTAGATCAAATGGCCCACACTAATGTTGCCCTCAACTTCAACGCGTTCCTAGAGAAAACCAAGCTGAAAGATGATGGTAGCAACTATACGGACTGGGTCCGGAACTTGAGGGTCATCCTCAT
The DNA here is from genome assembly GCF_002162155.2 of Triticum dicoccoides. Classification (NCBI taxonomy): domain Eukaryota; kingdom Viridiplantae; phylum Streptophyta; class Magnoliopsida; order Poales; family Poaceae; genus Triticum; species Triticum dicoccoides. The sequence continues at coordinate 343,803,346 of NC_041381.1, forward strand.
AGCTGCCAAGAAAGCATATGTCCTAGATGCACCACTAGGTGAAGCACCCATTTTCCCAGCAACTCAAGACGTTATGAACGCCTGGCAGTCGCGTAGTGATGATTACTCCCTGGTTCAGTGCGGCATGCTTTACAGCTTAGAACCAGGGCTCCAAAAGCGTTTTGAGCAGCACGGAGCATATGATATGTTCCAAGAGCTGAAAATGGTTTTCCAAGCTCATGCCCGGGTCGAGAGATATGAAGTCTCCGACAAGTTCTACAGTTGTAAGATGGAGGAGAATGGTTCTGTCAGCGAGCACATACTCAAAATGTCTGGGTTGCACAACCGCTTGTCTCAGCTGGGAGTTAATCTCCCGGATGACGCGGTCATTGACAGAACCCTCCAGTCGCTCCCACTACAAGAGCTTTGTGATGAACTACAATATGCAGGGGATGGTGAAAACCATTTTTGAGGTATTTTCAATGCTGAAATCAGCGGAGGTGGAGATCAAAAAGGAACATCAAGTGTTGATGGTCAATAAAACAACTAGTTTCAAGAAAGGCAAGGGTAAGAAGAACTTCAAGAAGGACGGCAAGGGAGTTGCCGCGCCCGGTAAGCCAGTTGCCGCGAAGAAGCCAAAGCATGGACCCAAACCTGAGACTGAGTGCTTTTATTACAAGGGAAGCGGACACTGGAAGCGGAACTGCCCCAAGTACTTAGCGGACAAGAAGGCCAGCAACACCAAAGGTATATGTGATATACATGTAATTGATGTGTACCTTACCAGTACTCGTAGTAGCTCCTGGGTATTTGATACCGGTGCGGTTGCTCATATTTGTAACTCAAAACAGGAGTTGCGGAATAAGCGGAGACTGGCGAAGGACGAGGTGACGATGCGCATCGGGAATGGTTCCAAGGTCGATGTGATCGCCGTCGGCACGCTACCTCTACATTTACCTACGAGATTAGTTTTAAACCTCAATAATTGTTATTTAGTGCCAGCTATGAGCATGAACATCGTATCTGGATCTCGTTTAATACGGTATGGATACTCATTTAAATCCAAGAATAATGGTTGTTCTATTTATATGAGAGATATGTTTTATGGTCATGCCCCGCTGGTCAATGGTTTATTCTTAATGAATCTCGAACGTGATGTTACACATATTCATAGTGTGAATACCAAAAGATGTAAGGTTGATAACGATAGTCCCACATACTTGTGGCACTGCCGCCTTGGTCACATTGGTGTCAAACGCATGAAGAAGCTCCATGCTGATGGACTTTTGTAGTCTCTTGATTACGAATCATTTGACACATGCGAACCATGCCTCATGGACAAAATGACCAAGACTCCGTTTTCCGGAACAATGGAGCAAGCAACCAACTTATTGGAAATCATACATACTGATGTGTGCGGTCCAATGAGCTTTGAGGCTCGCGGAGGCTATCGTTATGTTCTCACTCTCACTGGTGACTTAAGTAGATATGGGTATGTTTACTTAATGAAACACAAGGCTGAGAGCTTTGAAAAGTTCAAGGAATTTCAGAATGAGGTAGAGAATCAACGTGACCGAAAAATAAAGTTTTTACGAATCAGATCGTGGGGGAGAATATTTAGTCACGAATTTGGTACGCACTTAAGGAAATGTGGAATCGTTTCACAACTCACGCCGCCTGGAACACCTCAGCGTAACGGTGTGTCCGAACATCGTAATCGCACTCTATTGGATATGGTGCGATCTATGATGTCACTCACTGATTTACCGCTATCATTTTGGGGATACGCTCTAGAGAGATCTACATTCACTTTAAATAGGGCACCGTATAAATTCGTTGAGACGACACCGTATGAATTATGGTTTGGGAAGAAACCTAATCTATCATTTCTAAAAGTTTGGGGATGCGATGCTTATGTCAAGAAACTTTACCTGAAAAGCTCGAACCAAAGTCGAAAAAATGCATCTTCACAGGATACCCTAAGGAAACCATTGGGTATACCTTCTACCTCAGATCCAAAGCCAAGATCTTTGTTGCCAGGAACAGGTCCTTTCTAGAGAAAGAGTTTCTCTCGAGAGAAGTAAGTGGGAGGAAAGTAGAACTTGATGAAGTACTACCTCTTGAACCAGAAAGTAGTACAGCTCAGGAAAATGTTTCTGTGATGCCTGCACCGGATAGGGAGGAAGTTAATGATGATGATCAAGGTACTTCAGATCAAGTTGCTACTGAGGTCCACAAGGACACGTTCCACACCAGAATGGTATGGCAACCCTGTCCCAGAAATCATGTTGTTAGACAACGATGAACCTTCGAACTATGAAGAAGCGATGGCGGGCCCAGATTCCAAAAAATGGCTTGAGGCCATGCAATCCGAGATAGGATCCATGTATGAAAACAAAGTATGGACTTTGACAGACTTGCCCGATGATCGGCAAGTGAGGGAGTCCTGGACTAGGGGGTGTCCGGACATTGTAACCGACTCCAAGACTATGAAGATACAAGATTCAAGACTCTGTCCCGTGTCCGAATGGGACTTTCCTTGGCGTGGAAGGCAAGTTTGGCAATACGGATATGTAGATCTCCTACCATTGTAACCGACTCTGTGTAACCCTAGCCTCCTCCGGTGTCTATATAAACCGGAGGGCTTTAGTCCGTAGGACACAACATACATTACAAAAATCATACCATAGGCTAGCTTTAGGGTTTAGCCTCCTTGATCTCGTGGTAGATCCACTCTTGTACTACCCATATCATCAATATTAATCAAGCAGGACGTAGGGTTTTACCTCCATCGAGAGGGCCCAAACCTGGGTAAAAACATCGTGTCCCTCGTCTCCTGTTACCATCCGCCTAGACGCACAGTTCGGGACCCCCTACCCGAGATCCGCCGGTTTTGACACCGACATTGGTGCTTTCATTGAGAGTTCCTCTGTGCCGTCACCGATAGGCCCGATGGCATCTTCAACCAACAACGCTGTCCAGGGGGAGACTTTTCTCCCCGGACAGATCTTCATATTCGGCGGCTTCGCACTGCAGGCTAATTCGCTTGGCCATCTGGAGCAGATCGAAAGCTACGCCCCTGGCCGTCAGGTCAGATTCGGAAGTCTAAACTTCACGGCCAACGTTCGCGGAGACTTGATCTTCGACGGGCTTGAGCCACAACCAGGCGAGCCGCACTATTACGATGGGCATGATCTAGCTCTGCTGCCGGACAGTGCCTTAGTGGCCGCACACAAATCCACTTCGGCCATTAGTCCGGAGCCAATCGCCCAGACCGAGGATCAGTGGATGGACACCGCCTTGGGGGCTTCAACTTCCACGGCGATGGAGCCGAACGCTAATCTTGTCCCCCGCGAAACTCGTGATTCCGAGGTTCCGGACTCCTTGCCGGACTCCGAACCTCCCGCGCCCCTACCAATCGACTCGGATTGGGCGCCGGTTATGGAATTCACCGCCGCAGACATCTTCCAACACTCGCCCTTCGGCGACATCCTAAATTCGCTAAAGCATCTCTCGTTATCGGGAGAGTCCTGGCCGGACTATGGCCAGGATGGTTGGGGTACGGACAACGAAGAAATTCAGAACCCACCCACCACCCACTTTGTAGCCACTGTCGATGATCTAACCAACATGCTAAACTACGACTCCGAAGACATCGACGGTATAGACGACGATGACGGAGACGAACAAGAAACAACGCCTATAGGGAACGGGAGGACCACCTCTTCATATGACATATACATGGTGGATACCCCAAAAGAGAGCGATAACAAGGACCAACGGGCCGCGGCAGAAGATAACCCCGCCAACAAACAACCAAAACGGCGGCGCAGACGCCGCCCTAAGTCCCGCCTCGACAACAACAACGCTCCTAAGGAGCCCGTAATACAGCAGGGCTCACAAGTGAACGACGAACATGCAGATAAGCAACCGTCCGAACACGACGAGTCAGATAATCAGTCCAGGCCCGGCAAAAACGACAGTCCAGACGATCTCATGCCGGACACGCCGCCGGAGAGCAAAAACCTTCGGAAAAGACTCGTCAACACTGCAAGAAGCCTGAAGAAGGAAAAGTGGAAGCTCAAAACAGCGGAAGACACACTCAGAATGAGATGGAGCAAAGTGCTCAAAACCGCGGATAAATACGGCAATGGTCACCAATCAAAGAGCTACCCGAAGCGCAAGCTGCTACCAGAATTCGACGAGGAGGCCATAGAGCCTCCACCGTCAAAAAATAAAGAGGCTGCCTGGTTGGATAGACGGCCAGATGATAGGCCAAATTCTTAAAGCGGCGCCGCACATAAACCAACTAATGAACTTGGAAAGACAGATGGCCTAGCCAGGTCCATTTATGGGCCAAAGAAGAAGGCCCCAGGAAGCAAGGCAACACGTCAAGTGTCCGAAGATAGTGGCACACCCAAATACAGGGGCGCCGCACACCCACTATGTTTCACCGATGAGGTGCTAGACCATGAATTCCCAGCAGGATTTAAACCCATAAACATAGAGGCCTACGATGGAACAACAGACCCTGGAGTCTGGATAGAAGATTACATACTACATATACACATGGCCAGAGGAGATGATCTCCACGCCATAAAATACCTACCCCTCAAGCTCAAAGGGCCAGCCCGTCATTGGCTTAAAAGCCTCCCAGAAAACACTGTGGGAAGTTGGGAAGAGCTCGAGGAAGCGTTTAGAGCAAATTTTCAAGGGACCTATGTTCGCCCTCCGGATGCAGATGATTTAAGTCATATAACTCAACAGCCTGGACAATCAGCGCACAAATTCTGGAACAGGTTCCTCACCAAAAAGAACCAAATAGTTGACTGTCCGGACGCTGAAGCCTTAGCAGCTTTTAAACACAATGTCCGAGACGAATGGCTTGCCAGACACCTCGGCCAAGAGAAACCGAGGACAATGTCCGTGCTAACAAGCCTCATGACCCGCTTCTGTGCGGGAGAGGATAGCTGGCTAGCAAGATGCAGCACCAGCGACCCAAGTACATCCGAGATAAGAGATGGAAACAGAAAATCACGGCGCAGAAAAGAGGAGCGCCGGAATAAAGAGAAAAGCCCAAAGAGCACGGCAGTCAACGCCGGATTCAAAAGCTCGCGGCCAAACAACAAAACATCGCCTCTTAAGGATGACGGCGATGAGCTGTCCAACTTAAACAAGATTTTGGGTCGGATATGTCAAATCCACAGCACCCCCGGAAGGCCTGCAAACCACACCCATCGGGATTGTTGGGTTTTTAAACAGTTCGGCGGACTAAACACCAAACACAAGGGGCTCGACGCGTCAAGCGAAGACGATAAACCCCACCAGCAGAGCACCGGAAAACAAAAGACTTTCCCACAAGAGGTTAAAGCAGTAAATTCACTTCATGTGATAACACGGAAAAATAGTGCGACACTTTCTAAAAAGAGCTTCGCGCGGTCCAACCCAGCAGACCATAGAGATTGGATATCAAAACCAATCACTTTCGACCACCTGGACTATTCCAGAAGCGTTCGAAACGCGGGACGGACTCCCCTGATATTGAATCCCATAATCGACGGACTACAATTTACTAAAGTCCTAATGGACGGAGGTAGCGACTTAAACCTGCTGTATTCAAACACAATCCGTAAGATGGGGATAGACCCTACCAAAATTCGCAAAGCCGCACTTCCTTCAAAGGAGTGACGCCAGGCCCTTATGCCAAGTGCACAGGCTCCCTATTACTAGAAGTCGTGTTCGGATCACCGAACAATTTTTGGCGCGAAAAACTAATTTTTCATGTCGCCCCATTTAAAAGTGGATATCAAGCACTCTTGGGACGAAAGGCTTTTGTCCGTTTCAACGCCATACCGCATTACGCGTCTCTTACACTCAAGATGCCCGGTCCACGTGGCACCATTTTGGTGCGAGGGTCACTTAAAGACCCCGGACTCGGATAGACGAGTCCGACTTCAGTAGGCTAGGGGTTCCTTAGCCGCACACCTCTTCACAGGGGGCTGCGCGCACAAACAAACGCGGGTTCATTCAAACCCCGCTTTACTTATTTATATTTTTTCTTTCACACATAACTTTCTTCGCATGAATTGTTTTCAAGCTAAGCGTTCCTCTCTTTTTACAGATGAACAACGTGCGTACCCGTCCAGGATAACGGCACAACAGAGACACAGGCGCAGACGTGCAGCAGGGACCCGTTGCGAGGATTCTTTTCAGATTAAGACCCTGCGTAAACCTTTTTTACTGTCTCTTGTTCCTATTCCCCATTGGTTCCTTCCTATAACCAAAGCGGAGCCTAACGTTTTGGCATCGGCCGCGTCAGAAGACCATGCCCGTACCTGGACACTAGGGGCTTAGGGCATTGTTCTACCCATTACTATAAAGACCGAACACCTTAGGGAGTGTTCGGCGTCTCGAGTTAGGCATTATATGCATCAGCTCCGAATCATGTCTTTGGTCAAATGTTGGGTTTGCCCAGCTCCTGTGTTTCGTTGCCTTACGTTCCGTATCATCGGCTAACGCGGCACCAGGAGAACTACTGCGATTGTGCCCCAGTTCGGCTGGGCGAGCACCTCAGTAGAGAAAGCCGAAAACTGACTGTCATGATACAGCGAGAGACTGGTCAACCACTCGATCGACTACCGGAATGTTTAGAATTCCCCGCTTTGACGAAGGACCGTTTCCCGGTCAGGCACACACGTGCCCCGAATTCGGAGAGGCACGGTGCCCCCAGGGGCTATATCGTAGCCCCACCCTCGAACTCCACTGGCTAAGTGAAAGTGATAAAGCATTATAGTCCGGATTGCCTCGTTCGCTACGCTACCACCTCCTTAACAGGACGAGACGTCGGATTAAGTGTGAAAACGCGCTATTTTTGCGAACACCCCGCACCTTGTGCGTGGGGGCTGAAGCCGAAGACTGCAATCTTTCAGGTTATACAAACGTATACGTAAACGGCCGCACAGGAGAAGTTTCACTACTTGGGACGCACAAGTATAAAAAGCAGTTATAGCATAACCATCGTTTTACAAGCTAAATCGTTCATTTGAACGTGACATTTTTTGAGCACTGCGACTCTATTACACGAGCACCACGCATAACTTCCCCGAAATAGTGCTCGGCGGGGAGCCGGCTTTCATCCGAACCCTGGGCGGCAACAGCGGTGGCATCCATCTCTGTCCAATGTGCCTTCACACGGGCAAGAGCCATCCGCGCGCCTTCGATGCAGGCCGACCGCTTCATCTCCTTGATATGCGGCACCGCCCCAAGAAATTGCTGCAGTAAGCCGAAGTAGCTCGTCGCCTTGGGCCTCTCTGGCCAGACATGAGCCACGATGTCAGTCATGGCAAGTCCGGACAATCTATTTAGCTCGGCCCATTCGGCCAACCGGTCGGTCAACGGAAGTGAGCAATCCGGACTATGGAATTGAGACCAAAATAGCTCTTCCATCTTGAGATCCTTCTGGCTCCGGAAGTGCTCAATGGCATCAGCCGCACTTGCCGCTAAGTCCATATACAGATCCTCTGGACTCCACAGCTGGCCAAACTGAGCGTACTTCTGATCCATAAACCGGCGACGCAGCAGATAAGGCTTGCCAGCCACGATATCTCCGGCTTTGCGCAGCTCCTCCTTCATGGCCCGCATTGCAGAACGGGCATCCTTGGCCTCGGCGGTGGCCTTCCTCAGGTCTTCCCGCCCCGATAAGCGCTCCTTTTCAAGAGCCTCATTGCGGTCGGCAGCATCTTTTAATTTCACGGCCAATTCGGCCATCTCTTCCCTGCTTAGGCAGTGTGCAGCCTTTTCGGCTTTCAACTCCTCGGCCGCCCTCGAGGCAGCCGCGTCACTCCTTCGGGCTTGCTCCTTAGCTTGAGAAAGTTCGGCCCGAAGGCTCTCCACAGCAGCAGCACCGTCTGTACAATAGCATATAATTTATCAGAGGAGGGCTTTGACCCCCTTAATAAAGCAACTGCGGAGAACTCGTTTACCTTGCGACTCGTCAAGTCGCCGGTTGACAAGTGCGATGTCCGCATCTGCCACGTCAAGTTGCCGCATCAACTCGGCAACTCCACTAGTCCGGCTAGCCCTCGGACAATCCGCCACCTGCATAGGAACAGCAACATTCATCACTTGCGATGTTGATCCTCGGCACGCTGTCGTCTTCGACAACCTACCGAGTCTCAGGGGCTACTATCTATACATGGCGCATTTTTATGTGCAAAACTGTTAATAGACAAAGGGGTGCGTCATTCTCGCGTACCTCAAACCCCGCCAGCAAACTCATAGCGGCATTGCGCAATCCGCTCTCGGCGGACGAAACCCTTCCAATCACCATACGCATCAACGCACGGTGATCTTCTGAGATGGACGCCCTCTCAAGCAGATTCTTCAGTTCTCCCGGCCGGATACTAGCGGGTGCCGAACTCTCTGGCCCCTCCGGACTCGGGGATACCCTCCGTGACGATACTTCAGGCTCGTCTGCCTTATCTGACGGCGCAGCAGATGGAGGCGTTTCGCTCTCCATCATCTCCGGAAGAAGGTCCCCCGAAGATGAACTCATCTGAGAAGGCTGCAGATCCGAGCTACAAGATAAATATTTCGGTTACCCACGGAAGCACAAATGGAGGTATTTCCTTACCAATTAACTCCCTTTTTCATACTCACGGCTCACTGGAGGGCTGATCCTTTGGCGATGATTGTACGTCCGGATTCTCCCTGGACGCTGGACCCCCCGGTGAAGATCTCTTCCCTCGTTTAGGGGCTTTGGCCTCCGGATCTTTGGAGGCGGTCCTTTTCTCCCCCTGGAAGGAGGGGTTTTTGATTCCCCCCTCTTCAGACGCCCCTTTGGGCGAAATAACAGCTCCTCTATTTTCCCCATCGTTCCCTTCCATGGGCGCGACCTCCAACATTCTGACCAGCACGGGCTCCAGTGTGGTCTCTGGGAGGGGGGCCGGACACCTTATCAGCCTCGGTCACGCTACCCACTCCTGTGAAGAGTAATGGGTCAGGAGGCGAACTCTAGAAAAGCAGATAAACAGAACGTCCGGACTCTGAGCTATTTACCTGAGTATCCGGGCGATTGCGGCTTAGGCCTGTGTCCTCGGTCAATTCCGGACACGCTACCTGCGGTCCGAAGAACAACTTGTACATCTCCACGGGTGTCGCACCCATGAAGTGTTGGAGAATCCGAGGTCCCTCCGGGTTGAACTCCCATAGACGGAGAGGACGACGTTTGCAGGGCAGAAGGTGCCTGATTAGCATAACCTGCATCACCACAACCAGATTGATCTCCCTCGCCTGGAGGTCTCGAATCCGGCCCCGCAATAAGGGCACGTCTTCGGACGGCCCCCAATTGAGCCCTTGGTTGACCCATGACGTCAGTAGGAATGGAGGTCCCGGGCGGAATGAAGGCGGCGGCTTTTGCTTGCTGCCCTTCGGAGCAGTGATATAGAACCACTCCTGCTGCCAAAGTCCGGGTTCCTCTTGAAAGGAACCCTCAGGCCACGGGGCATCGACCCTTCTGCTTATGGCCGCCCCGCCGCACTCCGCTTGACGCCCCCCGATAATCTTCGGCTCCACATTGAAGGTCTTCAGCCACAGGCCGAAGTGGGGAGTGACGCGGAGGAAGGCTTCGCAGACGATAATAAATGCGGAGATGTGGAGGATGGACTCCGGAGCCAAGTCGTGAAAATCCAGCCCGTAGTAGAACATGAGCCCTCTCACGAAGGGGTCCGTCGGGAAGCCTAAACCCCGACGGAGGTGGGATACGAAGACAACGAACTCACCGGGCTCGGGGGCGGGCACGGCCTGCCCTTGGGCGGGCAACCTGTGCGAAACCTCGTAGGACAGGTACTTGGCCTCACGCAGCTTAAGCACGTCCCCCTCCGTGACGGAGGAGGGCATCCACCGACCTTGGAGGTCGGAGCCGGACATGGTTAAGAATCCGAAGCGCTCGAATCTGGGGCTCTGGGTGTTGGAACCGGGAGCAAGAAGGAGATTCGATGCGAGATTGAAGAAAAAGAACGAACCCTGGTCCTCTTATAAAGGGGAAAAATACCAAGAGTCGTCTCCGTGACCGTTTGGGATCCACCTTCGATAGAGGAGGCGTGGCGACGGGCACGGTTGGGTTACCCACGCACGTATTGATGAGAATCCCGGAATAAGGGGAACACGATCTCTGCTTCGACAAGACGTGCCAAGGAAACCGCTTCGCTAAACGTGCTGAGGTGGTATAGTAAAAAATAATTCAAGTAAAAGCCTGGTAGCGGTGTGATGTCACGCCGCATAATACGTCAGCAGATTGGACTAGTGTACATTTTATTCTCTCTACGATGGAATGTAGAATTTATTTTGCAGAGCCGGACACTATCCTGGTGTTCATGATCTTCTCTGGATTATTCAAGGGAGGAACCCGCCTTGCAATGCCGAACATTATGCGTGCCAGACTAATCGTCATTAAAGCCTGGTTCAGGGGCTACTGAGGGAGTCCTGGACTAGGGGGTGTCTGGATAGCCGGACTATCATCGTCCGCTGGACTCCAAGACTACGAAGATACAAGATTGAAGACTCCGTCCCGTGTCCGGATGGGACTTCCCTTGGCGTGGAAGGCAAGCTTGGCAATACGGATATGTAGATCTCCTACCATTGTAACCGACTCTGTGTAACCCTAGCCTCCTCCGGTGTCTATATAAACCGGAGGGCTTTAGTCCGTAGGACACAACATACATTACAACAACCATACCATAGGCTAGCTTTAGGGTTTAGCCTCCTTGATCTCGTGGTAGATCCACTCTTGTACTACCCATATCATCAATATTAATCAAGCAGGACGTAGGGTTTTACCTCCATCGAGAGGGCCCGAACCTGGGTAAAAACATTGTGTCCCTCGTCTCCTGTTACCATCCGCCTAGACGCACAGTTCGGGAACCCCTACCCGAGATCCGCCGGTTTTGACACCGACAGCGAGCGATAGAAAATAAATGGATCTTTAAGAAGAAGACGGATGCAGACAGTAATGTTACCAACTATAAAGCTCGACTTGTCGCTAAGGGTTATCAACAACTTCAAGGGGTTGACTACGATGAGACCTTCTCACCCGTAGCAAAGCTGGAGTCCGTCCGAATCATGTTAGCAATTGCCGCATTCTACGATTATGAGATATGGCAAATGGACGTCAAAACGGCATTCCTTAACGACTTTCTTAAGGAAGAATTGTATATGATGCAGCCGAAAGGTTTTGTCGATCCTAAGAATGCTAACAAGGTATCCAAGCTCCAGCGCTCCATCTATGGGCTGGTGCAAGCATCTCGGAGTTGGAACATTCGCTTTGATGAAATGATCAAAGCGTTTGGGTTTATGCAGAATTATGGAGAAGCCTTCATTTACAAGAAAGTGAGTGGGAGCTCTGTAGCATTTCTCATATTATATGTAGATGGCATACTCTTGATGGGAAATGATATAGAACTTTTGGACAACATTAAGGCCTACTTGAATAAGTGTTTTTCAATGAAGGACCTTGGAGAAGCTGCTTACATATTAGGCATCAAGATCTATAGAGATAGATCGAGACGCCTCATAGGTGTTTCACAAAGCACATACCTTGATAAGATATTGAAGAAGTTCAATATGGATCAGTCCAAGAAAGGGTTCATGCCTGTATTGCAGGGTTTGAAATTGAGCTCGGCTCAAAGCCCGACCACGGTAGAAGATAGAGAAAAGATGAGTGTCATCCCCTATGCCTCAGCCATAGGGTCTATTATGTATGCCATGCTGTGTACCAGACCTGATGTGAACCTTGCCGTAAGTTTGGTAGGAAGGTACCAAAGTAATCCCGACATGGAACACTGGACAATGGTCAAGAATATCCTTAAGTACCTGAAAAGGACTAAGGATATGTTTCTCGTTTATGGAGGTGATGAAAAGCTCGTCGTAAAGGGTTACGTCGATGCTAGCTTCGACACAGATCTCGATGACTCCAAGTCACAAAATGGATATGTGTATATATTGAATGGTGGGGCAGTAAGCTGGTGCAGTTGCAAGCAAAGTGTCGTGGCGGGATCTACATGTGAAGGGGAGTACATGGCAGCCTCGGAGGCAGCACATGAAGCAATCTGGATGAAGGAGTTCATTACCGACCTAGGAGTTATTCCCAATGCGTCGGGCCCGATGACTCTCTTCTGTGACAACACTGGAGCTATTGCCCTTGCCAAGGAGCCCAGGTTTCAGAAGAAGACCAGGCACATCAAGCGTCGCTTCAACTCCATTCGTGAAAATGTTCAAGATGGAGACATAGATATTTGCAAAGTTCATACGGATCTGAATGTCGCAGATCCATTGACTAAACCTCTTCCGCGAGAAAAACATGATCAACACCAGAACTCTATGGGTGTTCGATTCATCACAATGTAACTAGATTATTGACTCTAGTGCAAGTGGGAGACTGTTGGAAATATGCCCTAGAGGCAATAATAAAATGGTTATTATTATATTTCCTTGTTCATGATAATTGTCTATCGTTCATGCTATAATTGTGTTATCCGGAAATCGTAATACATGTGTGAATGCATAGACCACAACATGTCCCTAGTAAGCCTCTAGTTGACTAGCTCGTTGATCAATGGATGGTTACGGTTTCCTGAACATGGACATTGGATGTCATTGATAAGGGGATCACATCATTGGGAGAATGATGTGATGGACAAGACCCAATCCTAAGCATAGCACAAGATCATGTAGTTCGTTTGCTAGAGCTTTTCTAATGTCAAGTATCATTTCCTTAGACCATGAGATCGTGCAACTCCCGGATACCATAGGAATACTTTGGGTGTACCAAACGTCACAACATAACTGGGTGACTATAAAGGTGCACTACAGGTATCTCTGAAAGTGTCTGTTGGGTTGGCACAAATCGAGACTGGGATTTGTCACTCCGTGTGACAAAGAGGTATCTCTGGGCCCACTCGGTAATGCATCCTCATAATGAGCTCAATGTGACTAAGTAGTTGGTCGTGGGATCATGCATTACGGAACGAGTATAGTGACTTGCCCGTAACGAGATTGAATGAGGTATTGGGATACCGACGATCGAATCTCGGGCAAGTAATGTACCGATTGACAAAGGGAATTGTATACGGGATTGCTTGAATCCTCGACATCGTGGTTCATCGATGAGATCATCGTGGAACATGTGGGAGCCAACATGGGTATCCAGATCCCGCTGTTGGTTATTGGCCGGAGAGCTGTCTCGGTCATGTCTGCGTGATTCCCGAACGCATAGGTTCTACACACTTAAGGTTCGATGACGCTGGGGTTATAACGAAGATATATATGTGATTACCGAATGTTGTTTGAAGTCCCGTATGAGATCCCAGATGTCACAAGGAGTTCTGGAATGGTCCGGAGGTGAAGATTTATATATGGGAAGTTGTCATACAGTCACCGGAAATATTCGGGGGCATACGGGTATTGTGCCGGGGCCACCGAAGGGGTTCCGGGGGTCCACCGGGAGGGGCCACCTATCCCGGAGAGCCTTATGGGCTGTAGAGGGAAGGTAACCAGCCCCTTGGAGGGCTGGGCGCAACCCCCCTAAGGCCCATGCGCTTAGGGTTGGGGGGAACCCTAAGCGGGGCGCCTCCCTTGCTTGGGGGGCAAGCCCCCTCCCCCATGGCCGCCGCCCCCCTCTAGATCCCATCTAGAGGGCCCCCCTTCCCCCTTCTCCTATAATTAGAGGGGCGAGGGAGGGCTGCAGCACCACATCCAAGGCGCAACTCCTCCCCTCCCCAACACCTCTCCTCCTTCGTAAGAGCTTGGCGAAGCCTTGCCGGAGAACTGCCGCTCCATCACCACCACGCCGTCGTACTGCTGCCAGAGCCCTCTTCCTCAACCTCTCCCTCCTGCTTGCTGGATCAAGGCGCGGGAGACGTCACCGGGCTGCATGTGTGTTGAACACGGAGGTGCTATTGTTCGGCGCTTAGATCGGAGTCCACCGCGATCTGAATCGCTTTCGAGTACGACTCCTTCATCCACGTTCTTGCAATGCTTCCGTCTTGCGATCTTCAAGGGTATGAAGATGCACTCCCCTCTCTCTCGTTGCTAGTTACTCCATATATTTATCTTGGTGATGCGTAGAAAATTTTAATTTCTGCAACGTTCCCCAACAAGATCAGCCCTCCCGAGAGATATTAGGGCTTGGCGGTGGCTCCGTATCGTAAAACACGATGAAACTTTCTCTCTGATTTTTTTCTCTGCGAAATGGAATATATGGAGTTGGAGTTGAGGTAGGTGGAGCATTTGGGGGCCCACGAGACAGGAGGGCGCGCCCAGGGGGGAGGGCGCGCCCCCCAGCCTTGTGGTCAGGGTGTGGGCCCCCTGACCTTGATTCTTTCGCCAATATTTTTTATATTTTCCAAAAGTTATCTCCGTGGATATTTAGGTCATTCCGAGAACTTTTGTTTTTTGCACAATAAACAACACCATGGCAGTTCTGCTGAAAACAGTGTCAGTCCGGGTTAGTTTCATTCAAATCATGCAGGTTAGAGTCCAAAACAAGGGCAAAAGTGTTTGGAAAAGTAGATACGTTGGAGACGTATCAACTCCCTCAAGCTTAAACCTTTGCTTGTCCTCAAGCAATTCAGTTGACAAACTGAAAGAGATAAAGAAAAACTTTTACAAACTCTATTTGCTCTTGTTGTTGTAAATATGTAAAGCCAGCATTCAGGTTTTCAGTAAAAATTATGAACTAACCATACTCACAATAACACTTAGGTCTCATACTCACTCATATTAATGGCATAATTAGCTAGCGAGCAATAATAATAAAACTAGGATGACAACACTTTCTCAAAACAATCATAATATGATATAACAAGATGGTATCTCGTTAGCCCTTTCTGAGACCGCAAAACATAAATGTGGAGCACCTTTAAAGATCAAGGACAGACTAAACATTGTAATTCATGATAAAACAGATCTAGTCAAGTCATACCCAATATAAGCTAGTAGTAATGAGTGCAAATGATAGTGTGCTCTCCAGCGGGTGCTTTTCAATAAGAAGGTGATAACTCAAGATAAAAGTAAATAGATAGGTGTTGGGGAACGTATTAATTTCAAAAAATTTCCTATGCACATGCAAGATCATGGTGATGCATATCAATGAGAGGGGAGAGTGTGTCTACATACCCTCGTAGACCAAAAGCGGAAGCATTAGCACAACGCGGTTGATGTAGTCGTACGTCTTCACGGCCCAACCGATCAAGCACCGAAAGCACGACACCTCCGAGTTCTTGCACACGTTCAGCTCGATGACGTCCCTCGAACTCTGATCCAGCCGAGTGTCAAGGGAGAGTTCCGTCAGCACGACGGCGTGATGACGATGATGATGTTCTATCGTCGCAGGGCTTCGCCTATGCAACGGTACGATATTATTGAGGAGGACTATGGTGGAGGGGGGGGGCACCGCACACGGCTAAGAAATCAATGATCAATTGTTGTGTCTACGGGGTGCCCCCTCCTCCGTATATAAAGGGGGGGAGGAGAGGGCCGGCCAAGGGGAGGAGGCGCGCCCAAGGGGGGCAATCCTACTCCAAGTAGGATTCCCCCCCTTTTCCTAGTCGAAGTAGGAGAGGGGAAGGAAGGGAAGGAGAAGGAGAAGGAAGGAGAGGGAGGAAAAAGAGGAAAGGGGGCCGGCCCCTAGTCCAATTCGGTTTGGGCTAGGAGGGCGCGCGCCCTGCCTCCTCTTTTCCACCACTTGGCCCATGAGGCCCATTGCTTCTTCCTCGTATTCCCGTAACTCCCCAGTAACCCCGAAAATACCCGAATCACTCGGAACCTTTCCGATGTCCGAATATAGTCGTCCAATATATCGATCTTTACGTCTCGATCATTTCGAGACTCCTCGTCATGTCCCCGATCTCATCCGGGACTCCGAACTACCTTCGGTACATCAAAATACATAAACTCATAATATAACCATCATCGAACTTTAAGCGTGCGTACCCTACGGGTTCGAGAACTATGTAGACATGACCGAGACACATCTCTGGTCAATAACCAATAGCGGAACCTGGATGCTCATATTGGCTCCCACATATTCGACGAAGATCTTTATCGGTCAAACTGCATAACAACATACGTTGTTCCCTTTGTCATCGGTATGTTACTTGCCTGAGATTTGATCGTCGGTATCTCAATACCTAGTTCAATCTCGTTACCAGCAAGTCTCTTTACTCGTTCCGTAATACATCATCCTGCAACTAACTCATTAGTTGCAATGCTTGCAAGACTTAAGTGACGTGCATTACCGAGTGGGCCCCGGAGATACCTCTCCGACAACTGGAGTGACAAATCCTAATCTCGAAATACGCCAACCCAACAAGTACCTTCGGAGACACCTGTAGAACACCTTTATAATCATCCAGTTACGTTGTGACGTTTGGTAGCACACAAAGTGTTCCTCCGGTAAGCAGGAGTTACATAATCTCATAGTCATAGGAACATGTATAAGTCATGAAGAAAGCAATAGCAACATACTAAACGATCAAGTGCTAAGCTAACAGAATGGGTCAAGTCAATCACATCATTCTCCTAATGATGTGATCCCGTTAATCAAATGACAACTCATGTCTATGGTTAGGAAACTTAACCATCTTTGATTAACGAGCTAGTCAAGTAGAGGCATACTAGTGACAATATGTTTGTCTATGTATTCACACATGTATTATGTTTCCGGTTAATACAATTCTAGCATGAATAATAAACATTTATCATGATTTGAGGAAATAAATAATAACTTTATTATTATCTCTAGGGCATATTTCCTTCAGTCTCCCACTTGCACTAGAGTCAATAATCTAGTTCACATCGCCATGTGATTTAACACCAATATTCATATCTGTATATGATTAACACCCATAGTTCACATCGTCATGTGACCAACACCCAAAGGGTTTACTAGAGTCAATAATCTAGTTCACATCGCTATGTGATTAACACCCAAAGAGTACTAAGGTGTGATCATGTTTTGCTCGTGAGAGAAGTTTAGTCAACGGGTCTGTCACATTTAGAGCCGTATGTATTTTGCAAAATATTCTATGTCTACAATGCTCTATACGGAGCTACTCTAGCTAATTTCTCCCACTTTCAATATGTATCCAGATTGAGATTTAGAGTCATCTAGATCAGTGTCAAAACTTGCATCAACGTAACCCTTTACGATGAACCTCTTGTCACCTCCATAATCGAGAAACATATCCTTATTCCACTAAGGATAATTTTGACCAATGTCCAGTGATCTACTCCTAGATCACTATTGTACTCCCTTGTCAAACCAGGGCAGAGTATACAATAGGTCTGGTCCATAGCATGGCATACTTTTATAGAACCTATGACTGAGGCATAGGGAATGACTTTCATTCTCATTCTATTTTCTGTCGTGGTCGGGATTTGAGTCTTACTCAATTTCACACCTTTGCAACACAGGCAAGAACTCTTTCTTTGACTGTTCCATTTTTAACTACTTCAAAATCTTGTCAGGGTATGTACTCATTGAAAAATCTTATCAAGCGTCTTGATCTATCTCAATAGATCTTGATGCTCAATATGTAAGTAGCTTTACTGAGGTCTTTCTTTTAAAGAACTCCTTTCAAACACTTCTTTATGCTTTCCAGAAAAATTGTACATCATTTCTGATCAACAATATGTCACTCACATATACTTATCAGAAAGGCTGTAGTGCTCCCACTCACTTTATTGTAAATACATGCTTCACTACAAGTCCGTATAAAACTATATGCTTTGATCAACTTATCAAAGCGTATATTCCAACTCTGAGATGCTTGCACCAGTTCATAGATGGATCGCTGGAGCTTGCACATTTTGTTAGCACCTTTAGGATTGACAAAACCTTCTGGTTGCATCATATACAACTCTCTTTAAGAAAACCATTAAGGAATGCAGTTTTGACATCCATTTGCCAGATTTCATAAAATGTGGCAATTGCTAACATGATTCGGACAGACTTAAGCATCGCTATAGTTGGGAAAATCTCATTGTAGTCAACACCTTGAACTTGTCGAAAACCTTTTTGCGACAAGTCGAGCTTTGTAGATAGTAACACTACTATAAATGCCCGTCTTCCTCGTGAAGATCCATTTATTTTCTATGGCTTTTCGATCATCGGGCAAGTCCATCAAAGTCCACACTTTGTTCTCATACATGGATCCTATCTCAGATTTCATGCCCCCCAACCATTTCGCGGAATCTGGGCTCATCATCGCTTCCTCATAGTTCGTAGGTTTATCATGGTCTAGTAACATGACTTCCAGAACAGGATTACCATACTAATCTGGTGCGGACCGTACTCTAGAAGACCTATGAGGTTCTGTAGTAACTTGATCTGAAGTTTCATGATCATCATCATTAGCTTCCTCACTAATTGGTGTAGGAATCATTGGAACTAATTTCTGTGATGAACTACTTTCCAATTCGGGAGAAGGTACAATTACCTTATCAAGCTCCACTTTCCTCCCACTCACTTCTTTCGAGAGAAACTCCTTCTCTAGAAAGGATCCATCTTAGCAATGAATATCTTGCCTTCGGATTTGTGATAGAAGGTGTACCCAACAGTTTCCTTTGGGTATTCTATGAAGACGCACTTCTCCGATTTAGGTTCGAGCTTATCAGGTTGAAACTTTTTCACATAAGCATCGCAGCCCCAAACTTTAAAAAAATGACAACTTTGGTTTCTTGCCAAACCACAGTTCATAAGGCGTCGTCTCAACGGATTTTGATGGTGCCCTATTTAAAGTGAATGCAGCTGTCTTTAATGCATAACCCCAAAATGATAATGGTAAATCGGTAAGAGACATCATAGATCGCACCATATTTAATAAAGTGTGGCTACGATGTTCGGACACACCATTACGCCATGGTGTTCCAGGTGGCATGAATTTGTGAAACTATTCCACATTGTTTTAATTGAAGACCAAACTCGTAACTCAAATATTCGTCTCCATGATCAGATCACAGAAACTTTATTTTCTTGTTACGATGATTTTCCACTTCACTATGAAATTCTTTGAACTTTTCAAATATTTCAGACTTATGTTTCATCATGTAGATATACTCATATCTGCTCAAATCATCTGTGAAGTTCAGAAAATAACGATACCCGCCACGAGCATCAACACTCATTGGACCGCATACATCGGTATGTATTATTTCCAACAAGTCAGTAGCTCGTTCCGTTGTTCCGAAGAACGAAGTTTTAGTCATCTTGGCCAAAAGGCACGGTTCGCAAGCATCAAATGAGTCATAACCAAGTGATTCCAAAAAATCCATCTTTATGGAGTTTCTTCATGCGCTTTACACCGATATGACCCAAACGGCAATGCCACAAATAAGTTGTACTATCATTATTAACTTTGCATCTTTTGGCATCAATATTATGAATATGTGTATCACAATGATCGAGACCCAACAAACTATTTTCATTGGGTGTATGACCATTGAAGGTTTTATTCATGTAAACAGAACAGCAATTATTCTCTGACTTTAAATGAATAACCTTACTGCAATAAACATGATCAAATCATATTCATGATCAACGCAAACGCCAAATACTATTTATTTAGGTTTAACACTAATCCCGAAAGTATAGGGAGTGTGTGATGATGATCATATCAATCTTGGAACTACTTCCAACACTCATCGTCACTTCCCCTTCAACTAGTCTCTGTTTATTCTGTAACTCATGTTTCGAGTTACTAATCTTAGCAACCGAACAAGTATCAAATACTCAAGGGCTACTATAAACACTAGTAAGGCACACATAAATAACCTGTATATCAAATATACCCTTGTTCACTTTGCCATCCTTCTTATCCACAAAATATTCAGGGCATTTCCGCTTCCAGTGACCATTTCCTTTGTAGTATAAGCACCCAATTTCAGGCTTTGGTTCAGCTTTGGGCTTCTTCACGAGAGTGACAACTTGCTTGCCATTCTACTTGAAGTTCCCCTTTCTTTCCCTTTGCCCTTTTCTTGAAACTAGTGGTCTTGTCAATCATCAACACTTGATGCTCTTTCTTGATTTCTACCTTCATCGACTTCAACATCATGAAGATCTCGAGAATCGTTTTTGTCATCCCTTGCATACTATGGTTCATCACGAAGTGGTGATGGTGACTAGAGAACTCTGTCAATCACTATCTTATCTGGAAGGTTAACTCCCACTTACTTCAAGCGATTGAAGTACCCAGACAATCTGAGCACATGCTCACTAGTTGAGCAATTCTCCTCCATCTTTTAGCTATAGAACTTGTTGGAGACTTCATATCTCTCAACTTGGGTATTTGCATGAAATATTAACTTCAAATCCTGGAACATCTCATATGGTCCATGAGGTTCAAAACGTCTTTGAAGTCCCGATTCTAAGTCGTTAAGCATGGTGCACTAAACTATCAAGTAGTCATCATATTGAGCAAGCCAAACGTTCATAACATCTGCATCTGCTCCTGCAATAGGTCTGTCACCTAGTGGTGCATCAAGGACATAATTCTTCTGTGCAGCAATGAGGATAAACCTCAGATCATGGACCTAGTCCGTATCATTGCTACTATAATCTTTCAACTTAGTTTTCTCTAGGAACACATATAAAACATAGGGAAGCAACAACGCGAGCTATTGATCTACAACATAATTTGCAAAATACTATCAGGACTAAGTTCATGATAAATTAAAGTTCAATTAATCATATTACTTAAGAACTCCCACTTAGATAGACATCCCTCTAATTATCTAAGTGATCACGTGATCCAAATCAACTAAACCATGTACGATCATCACGTGAGATGGAGTAGTTTTCAATGGTGAACATCATTATGCTGATCATATCTGCTATATGATTCACGCTCGACCTTTCGGTCTCAGTGTTCCGAGGCCATATCTGCATATGCTAGGCTTGTCAAGTTTAACCTGAGTATTCTGCATGTGCAAAACTGGCTTGCACCCATTGTAGATGGACGTAGAGCTTATCACACCCGATCATCACGTGGTGTCTGGGCACGATGAAGTTTGGCAACGGTGCATACTCAGGGAGAACACTTTTATCTTGAAATTTAGTGAGAGATCATCTTATAATGCTACCGTCAATCAAAGCAAGATAAAATGCATAAAAGATAAACATCACATGCAATCAATATAAGTGATATGATATGGCCATCATCATCTTGTGCTTGTGATCTCCATCTCCGAAGCACCGTCATGATCACCATCGTTACCGGCGCGACACCTTGATCTCCATCGTAGCATCATTGTCGTCTCGCCAACTATTGCTTCTACGACTATCGCTACCGCTTAGTGATAAAGTAAAGCAATTACAGGGCGATTGCATTGCATACAATAAAGCAACAACCATATGGCTCCTGCCAGTTGCCGATAACTCGGTTACAAAACATGATCATCTCATACAATAAAATATAGCATCACGTCTTGACCATATCACATCACAACATGCCCTGCAAAAACAAGTTAGACGTCCTCTACTTTGTTGTTGCAAGCTTTACGTGGCTGCTACGGGCTGAGCAAGAACCGTTCTTACCTACACATCAAAACCACAATGATAGTTCGTCAAGTTAGTGCTATTTTAACCATCTCAAGGACCGGGCGTAGCCACACTCGGTTCAACTAAAGTTGGAGAAACTGACACCCGCCAGCCACCTGTGTGCAAAGCACGTCGATAGAACCAGTCTCGCGTAAGCGTACGAATAATGTCGGTCCGGGCTGCTTCATCCAACAATACCGGCGAACCAAAGTATGACAGGCTGCTAAGCAGTATGACTTGTATCGCCCACAACTCACTTGTGTTATACTCGTGCATATAACATCAACGCATAAAACCTAGGCTCTGATACCACTGTTGGGGAATGTAGTAATTTCAAAAAATTTCCTACGCACACGCAAGATCATGGTGATGCATAGCAACGAGAGGGGAGAGTGTGTCTACGTACCCTCGTAGACCAAAAGAGGAAGCATTAGCACAACGTGGTTGATGTAGTCGTACGTCTTCATGGCCCGACCGATCAAGCACCGAAAGCATGGCACCTCCGAGTTCTTGCACACGTTCAGCTCGATGACGTCCCTCGAACTCCGACCCAGCCGAGTGTCGAGGGAGAGTTCCGTCAGCATGACGGCGTGGTGACGATGATGATGTTCTACCGTCGCAGGGCTTCGTCTAAGCACCGCGACGATATTATCGAGCAGGACTATGGTGGAGGGGGGCACCGCACACGGCTAAGAGATCAATGATCAATTGTTGTGTCTATAGGGTGCCCCCTCCTCCGTATATAAAAGGGAGGAGGAGGAGAGGGCCGGCCAAGGGAAGGAGGCGCGCCCAAGGGGGACAGTCCTACTCCAAGTAGGATTCCCCCCTCTTTCCTAGTCCAAGTAGGAGAGGGGAAGGAAGGGAAGAAGAAGGAGAAGGAAGGAGAGGGAGGAAAAGGAGGAAAGGGGGGCCGACCCCTAGTCCAATTCGGTTTGGGCTAGGGGGGCCGCGCGCCCTGCCTCCTCTCTTCCACCACTTGGCCCATGAGGCGCATTGCATCTTCCTCGTATTCCCGTAACTCCCCGGTACCCCCGAAAATACCCGAATCACTCGGATCCTTTCTGATGTCCGAATATAGTCGTCCAATATATCGATCTTTACGTATCGATCATTTCGAGACTCCTCGTCATGTCCCCGGTCTCATCCGGGACTCCGAACTACCTTCGGCACATCAAAACACATAAACTCATAATATAACCGTCATCGAACTTTAAGCGTGCGGACCCTACGGGTTCGAGAACTATGTTGACATGACCGAGACACATCTCCGGTCAATAACCAATAGCGGAACCTGGATGCTCATATTGGCTCCCACATATTCTACGAAGATCTTTATCGGTCAAACCGCATAACAACATACGTTGTTCCCTTTGTCATCAGTATGGTACTTGCCCGAGATTTGATCGTCGGTATCTCAATACCTAGTTCAATCTCGTTACCGGCAAGTCTTTTTACTCGTTCCGTAATACATCATCCCGCAACTAACTCATTAGTTGCAATGCTTGCAAGGATTAACTGATGTGGATTACCAAGTGGGCCCAGAGATACCTCTCCGACAATTGGAGTGACAAATCCTAATCTGGAAATACGCCAACCCAAGAAGTACCTTCGGAGACACCTGTAGAGCACCTTTATATTCACCCAGTTACGTTGTGACGTTTTGTAGCACACAAAGTGTTCCTCCGGTAAGCGGGAGTTACATAATCTCATAGTCATAGGAACATGTATAAGTCATGAAGAAAGCAATAGCAACATACTAGGCGATCAAGTGCTAAGCTAACGGAATGGGTCAAGTCAATCACATCATTCTCCTAATGATGTGATCCTGTTAATCAAATGACAACTCATGTCTATGGTTAGGAAACTTAACCATCTTTGATTAATGAGCTAGTCAAGTAGAGGCATACTAGTGACACTATGTTTGTCTATGTATTCACACATGTATTATGTTTCCGGTTAATACAATTCTAGCATGAATAATAAGCATTTATCATGATATGAGGAAATAAATAATAACTTTATTATTGCCTCTAGGGCATATTTCCTTCAATAGGCCCTTCATAGAGGGAAGCAGGGATTTGTAGAGGTGCTAGAGCTCGATTTTAAAATAGAGATGAATAACATTTTGAGCGGCATACTTTCACTGTCAACGCAACAACTATGAGATGGCGATATCTTCCATACTACATGTATTATAGGCGGTTCCCAAACAGAATGGTAAAAGTTTATACTCCCCCACCACCAACAAGCATCAATACATGGCTTGCTCGAAACAACGAGTGCCTCCAACTAACAACAACCCTAGGGGAGTTTTGTTTAATTATTTTGATTTTCTTTGATCTTTTAGATCATGGGACTGGTCATCTCGGTTACCGGCCCTTTTCTCGTGAATGAGGAGCAGAGTCCACTCCTCTTGAGATTAACCCACATAGCATGGAAGATACAGACAACCCTAGTTGAAACATGAGCTGCTCGAGCATACAAAACAGAATTTCATTTGAAGGTTTGGAGTTTGGCATATACAAATTTACTTGGAACGGCAGGTAGATACCGCATATAGGAATGTATGGTGGACTCATATGGAACAACTTTGGGGTTTATGGAGTTCGGATGCACAAGTAGTATTCCCACTTAGTACAGGTGAAGGCTAGCAAAAGACTGGGAAGCGACCAAATAAGAGAGCGACAACAGTCATGAACATGCATTAAAATTAATTTACACCGAGTACAAGCATGAGTAGGATATAATCCACCATGAACATAAATATCATGAAGGCTATGTTGATTCGTTTCAACTACATGCGTGAACATGTGCCAAGTCGAGTCACTCAATTGATTCAAAGGAGGATACCATCCCATCATACCACATCACAATCATTTTAATAGCATGTTGGTATGCAAGGTAAACCATTATAACTCATAGCTAATTAAACATGGCACAAGCAACTATAATCTCTAAATGTCATTGCAAATATGTTTACTTCATAATAGGCTGAATCAGGAATGATGAACTCATCATATTTACAAAAACAAAAGAGGTCGAGTTCATACCAGCTTTTCTCATCTCAATCAGTCCATCATATAACGTCATTATTGCCTTTCACCTGCACGGCCGAACAGTGTGTATAATAATAATAGTGCATGTGCATTGAACTAAGATGGAATCTACAAGTATTCAACTCAAGAGAGAAGACAAAGTAATATGGGCTCTGAGTTAAATAAACAATCATGCATATGAGAGCCACTAAACATTTTCAATACGGTCTTATACTCTCGACCCCCAAAGGAAAGAAAATAAATAAAACTATTTACACGGAAAAGCTCCCAACAAGCAAGAAGAAGAATGAGAAATCTTTTTTGGTTTTCATTTTAATTTCTACTACAAACATGGAACTTAAACTAACTATTTTTTTGGTTTTTCTTAAGGTTTAACAAACACACAAGAAGAAACACTACAAAAAAAATACACTTCCGTGATGATACGTGTTTGTCACAGTAGGTCGCATTTTTTGTCATGCATGTACATCCATGACAAATTTATGACAGAATCAAGATAGTCATACCTGTGCTGTCGTAGAAGTGTTCCATGACATTACCAAAATTATCATCACGGAAGTGTCCACTTCCATGACGAGAAATCGCGCGTCACAGAAGTGCTTTTGTCAAGGGTGACCGACACGTGGCATCCACCGTAACGGAACGCCGTTAAGCTATCGGGTCGGGTTTTGGATCTGATAACCCGTTAACAGCCCCGACCAATGGGGATTTTCCATGTGTAAAATCATCATTGGCTGGAGGAGACACGTGTCGGCTCACTGAAAGTGCTACTATCGACTAGAGGGGGTGTGAATAGGCGATTTTTATGAAAGTCTTCAAAACTTGGAAGTTTCGAAGACAAACAACAGAAATGACCTAATTGTAATGCAGCGGAAGATAAACTACACAAAGCAAGCCATAGTCAAGTATACAAAGATATGAAAGCACGGGACTAATAGTAGCTAGGTAGTAAGGATCAGGATGGAAGATAGTATGAAGCCAATCAACAGTAGTAGTCAAGCAATGAAGTCAAACAGATATACAGATAGGCAATGACTTCACGAAGACAAACTAAAGTAAAGATGGGAAGGGATAGAACCAGTTGCTTGTTGAAGACACATGATTTGTTGGACCAGTTCCAGTTGCTGTGACAACTGTACGTCTGGTTAGGGAGGCTGAGATTTAACTCAAAAGACCGTGTCTTCACCTTATTCCCCTTGAGCTAAGGACACCCAGTCCTCGCCCAATCACTCTGGTAAGTCTTCAAGGGAGACTTCCAAACCTTCACAAACTTCGTTCACCGGCAATCCACAATGACTCTTGGATGCTCAGAACGCGACGCCTAACCGGCTGGAGGATTCATAGTCCTCAAGTGTAATAAGTCTTCAGGTCACACAGACAGAAAGACTTCAGTGATGCCTAACACTCTTTGGCTCTGGGTGTTTGGGCTTTGTCCTCGCAAGGATTTTTCTCTCTCTCAAATGCTTCGAGGTGGGTTGCTCTCAAATGACAAAAGCCGTGCACAAACTCTGAGCAGCCACCAATTTATGGTGTAGGGGGTGGGCTATTTATAGCCACTAGGCAACCCGACCTGATTTGTCCAAAATGACCCTGGGTCACTAAGGAACTGACAGGTGTTCCAACGGTCAGATTTCAAACACACGCGGCACCTTTACTTGGGCTACAAGCAAAGCTGACTCATCCAACTCTGGATAAGATTTGCTCTCATTGTCTTCGCTCAAAGACATAGGATTTGAGTTGAGCATCACTTCAGTCACTCTGACTTAGTTCACTTGGACCCCACTTAACAGTACGGTGGTTCCTATGACTCAACAAAGAAGAAAAGGAAACAACGAAACCACACAGTCTTCGCGCTCCATAGTCTTCACGCAATGTCTTCTCATGTCATAGTCTTCAATATGAAATATCTTCTCATACCACCATTGTCTTCAATGTCTTCATACATTTTTAGGGGTCATCTCCGGTAGGTAAACCGAATCAATGAGGGACACTACCTGCGTTATCTTGCAATTCTCACAAACGCATTAGTCCCTCAACCAACTTTGTCGTCAATACTCCAAAACCAACTAGGGGAGGCACTAGATGCACTTACAATCTCCCCCTTTTTGGTGATTGATGACAAACTGGTTGAAGTTTTCAACAGGGATAAAGTATGTGAAATTGTAAGGATAGGGAATTGTCTTCATAAGTTGCAAGGGCTCCCCCTGAAGATGTGCATATAAGTAATTTGCTTTTGGAATGCAAATGCACATGGCAGGTTGTACTTGTGGAGATCCACTTCAACTTATGAAGATAATTCATCATGCATGAAATGATATAGCAAGTGGAATGACATGCATAATGAAAAATGGACGTCTGCAGAATGATCTAAGTGCGGAAGTTATCATCGCACATGCGGAATTTATCATCGCATCACAGTAAAGCAAATAAGTAGCAGACGACCATCAAGTTTAGGTGTTACAACTCAAAGAACCAAATGTTTCAAATGCAAGAGTTGTAAGCACGAGGCAAGATATAATGCAACCGCCCATATGAACCCGCTTGAAGACTATCAACTCATACGCTTCTCCCCCTTTTGTCAGTAAGGACCAAAAAGGTTTGAAGACATAGAGCATCTACTCGTCATCATGAGTAGGTGAAGCAGCATGGTTGTCGTCGTTGGTTGGCGGTGCAGATGAACTTGGTGCAGTGTCGATGCGCGCAGTAGTAGGAGGTGGTGAAGTAGCATCATCTTCATCATCGATCACTCTGGCATTTACCGTTGCCGCGGAGGAAGAATATTCAGAGTCTTCAAGAGATGGAGTACGACGTAGGACAACAGTCCGTGGAGGAGTGGAGTCAAACTTGAATCTTTCATTGAAGCCATCGTCTTGAAGATCAGCTTCAGCACTGAGCAGGGTCAAACTCTTCCATGATCGCCGGCAAGTTTCATGAGCAACAAGGGCATTCTTGGTGGCAAGGTTGCGAATGCGATTGACATCCACCAAGAGGCTTTGCATCTGTCTCTTGAGCTAGAAATGATGCTTATCCTGTTTCTGATGAAGTGCCACAAGAAGTTCTCGGTCATTGAGAACGCGAGAATGCTTCCGAGGCCTTTGTGCAATGGTGCTTTCAGTGGCTTCAGTGGGTGCTCGATGAGGCAGACGAGTGTTTCCAGCCAGTGGATAAATGCGTGTCGCTGCTTGAACACCTTCAATAGGCTGAGTGAAGCTTTGGTGCTCGGCATTCTGAAGACAAAGAGGCCTCTTGGCAGGGTTAGAGTATATAGCTTCAACTGACATATCAACCTCTGGCAGAACGATCATATGATTGCGAGTAGAGGGTTGATAATTGACAGACG
Organism: Triticum dicoccoides; assembly: GCF_002162155.2. NCBI lineage: Eukaryota > Viridiplantae > Streptophyta > Magnoliopsida > Poales > Poaceae > Triticum > Triticum dicoccoides. Next base: position 343,831,313 of record NC_041381.1, read on the forward strand.
AGTGTCGCTTGATGAGGCGCATGACCCATGGAGCATAAAACTTCAGACCAAATAGGTCAGAGCCGGAAGCAGCAAGTTGCCTGATGAAGAATTCTTGAGTGTTGAAGCTGATGCCATTGAGAATATAGAAGACCAAAGTCTTCATAGCTCCTTCAAGATTGGCCGCTGATGAATGTCCTTTGACAGGCCATAGAGTTCGCCTGATGATATGATATATGGTGTGAAGCAGATACGCAAGGTCTTCAACAAAGAAATCTGTTGGATATTCAACGTCAGATGGCAAAGGCTTCATCATGCTCAACATCTGGCTCATATTGGGTTCTGGCTTATGAAAGATGCTCTCCACAGCATTGCGGTGTAGCTGACAGTCAGGTTCATATAGTTCTCCAGGAGTGGCTAGCCCTGTAAGCTCAATGATATCCATAGCTTTGGCTTCATGATGAACATTTCCAGTCATCCACTCGAGAACCCATGTCTTGATGTCCCTGTAGTAGCCGCGAATGTGCAGAGTGGCATAGAATTGAAGCAATAGCTCTTCATTCCAATGTTATTTGTCTGTCACAAAGTGGAGCAGACCAGCATCACGAAAGCAATCAAGTGCTTCTTCTAAGCACGATAGTCCAGCAATGGCTTCAGTGTCAAGGCGCATATGAGGGAAAATGCGCCCTTGATCATATAGTACGCATGAGTAATAGCTTCTCTGCTGATAGCTCCAGAACCGATCTAATGATATCCTTGGCTTGGAGTAGGGGTTCTTGGTGCTGTCAAAGAAGGTATTGTGGCTTTTGAAGCCATTTGCATTGAAGGACCCTTGTGAGTTTGCAGTACCTGGAAACCTTGGCAACCTTGGCTTTGGCTTCTGGACATGAGGCCTATGCTCAATATGATAGTCAAATTGAGGTCCTGAGGCAGTAGGCGGAGGCACCAGAATGGGCCATCGGACAGTGGTAAGCTGACCATGACTGTATGCTTGCTCAATGGTGTGAGGCCTTGGTGGCGGAACAGGAGCAGGGGCAACAGCTGAGTCGTCAGGCTGCATAACAGGTGCTTCGGGAGCAGTTGTCATATTAGCTTCAGGTGCAGCATCCTCATTGGCTTCAGGTGCAGCATCCTGATTGGCTTCAGGTGTAGAATCCTCAGTGGTTTCAGGTTCAGTGGCCACATTTTCTTCAGGCACACTAGTTGGTGCAGGCTCCACATTAGCGTCAGCCATGACGACGTCATTGGCTTCATTGGCGTTGGTGGTGGCAGCCTCAACATTGTCAACCTCCTCTTGACGAACAGGAGGGTCGGGCACAGGCACGTTCACATTAGGAACTGCTTCTTCTTCAATTGCTGGGGGAGTAGGTACACGTACTTCTTCTTGATTTTCTTCGGCTGATGCAGCGGGAATGTCTTCAGCAGCATGTGCTTCAGACTCGGAGACATTCACAGTTGGAGCAGGTTCAGAAAATACTTGACGTGCAACAGGTGAACGTTGCACTTCTCCTCCTGGAACGCTCGACAGAGGGACTTGAGGCCTTTGTCCTTTGCGAAGCCTGCGAAATGCTGACTTCGGCTTAGGAGATGGAGTGGGCTGGGCCTGAAAGTCTTCATCCTCTTCTTGCACAGGGGGTGTAGCTTGTTGTTGTTGTTGGGGAGTACTGGGGGAGTCTTGTAGTTGTGGGTGATCAGCCCACGATGCATCCTGAGCAATTGGCGTCAGAGGACGACCAATGCTGATGAGTTCGCTGTTCGTATGAACAGGCGATGATACCACGTCATGTTCGATCTGAGGAAGAACTTCATCATCAGCTACATTATTATCATGACCAATGTCTTCAGCAGCAGTGGGTTCAGCTGCTGGAATATCTTCAACTTCATGAGCCTCTGTGGGAGCAGGCTCATGGACTACCATCCTTCGTTCTTGATGTTCTGACGCTGGGCGAACCACGGAAATGGGTTCAACAACTAAGGGCTCTGTGGAAGCAGCCCTAGTCTTCTTGGTCTTGCGCTTCTTCTTGGAGGGAGCGGCATCAGAGGCTTCAGCGTTCTTTCTCTTTCTGGCTTCAGCCTCGGCAGCCCTCGTCTTCTTCTGTTCTGAAGCGGTTTTGGTGACCTTTGGCATCGAGCCAGTCATGCTGCTTGGGAAGACAATGAGAGGGGCTTCTTGGCTTGAAGGTTCAGGCTGTTCAGCAGGAAGCTTCTTCTTCTTCTTTGCAGCCATCCTGGGGTCAATGCCAGGACGGCCAAGTGACTTGCGCTTCTCAGCCTCATTGTAGGCAAGCACACACTTATCAGCCAAAATCTTCATACGCTCTCGAGAGCCCTGAGCTTCTTCACGCTTCTTCAGAAAATCTTCTTTAAGCTCATGTAGCATGACCTTGAATTTTCGGACGTCTTGAACACTTAGCTTGGCCACATGCTTCTTGAATTAAGCCTTCTCATAATCAATCTTGTTCTTGAGCTCAATGATGCGCTGAGCGAGAGCTAGCTCAGAAGCAATGGCGCCATTGAAGGCGACACTGAGGCCAATGGGAAGCTGTAAATCTTCAAAGCTGACATTGGGGGTGTCGAACCACTCATCAATTAAATTGTGGATGATGGCCACATCAAAGAGAGGCAAGTTGTTGAAGATTTCTGCTTCTTCCTTGCTCTTGATCAGCTGCTCAAGGGCATCATCAGCAAGATCTTCATCACTTGACAGATCAATGGGTTCTTCGCGCAGAATGGCGGCAGGAGTCAAGGCTCTTTGATCAGATGGTCTGACAAGTTGCCTTTTCTTCTCCGTTCTCTTGGAGACAGGGGATTGACCTTCAGACTGCACACTGGCTTCAGGAGGTGCAGTGGCCAGTGGCTTCGCACGAGAAGTCTTCGGAGGTGCAGCTGATGTTGAAGCCTTTGGCTTCTTTTGCTTCTGCGGCTTGGGAGGAGGAGCAGGGGCTTCATCGGAGTCAGCATCATTGTCAGAATGATCTACTGGGATTAGCAACATGGGAGCCGTCAGCACGGGGAGCAGAGGGACCTGGGTTGAAGTCCAAGCCCAAGGACTTCTTATTCTTCTTGGCCAAAGCCACAGCAAACTGGTAGTTGCGCTTGAAGAGAGAGTCATCACGACACTAGAGTAGTGAGGTGGGATCTGCGTTCTCAGGCTGTGGTCCACAGACCATGCAAGGATAGAAGCCTTGGTCGATGGCTTCAGCTCTGGTCTTGGGTTGAAGGCCTCGATAGAGGATATCACCCCAAGGTCTCTTGATGGCATTCATCTCTGCATATTCCTTCGTCACAAACTTGTACTTGAACCACTCCTCAGCCCAATAGCATCGAATCCATTGGATTCGCGTCTTTCTCTGATGATAATTTTCTTCGGGATCTGTCTTGTATAGTTCTGCTAAGTCATCAGGCAGATCTTTGGATATTCCTTCTCTATGCTGTCTGCCACCCTTCCTTGCTGATTTTTCTGCAGCCATGAACTTCAAGCTGAATGGCTTCAATACGTTCAAAGGCTTCAGAGACTTTCGCTTGCTGATCAAGCAGGAACTGGCTTCAGGAGAATTGATATGATGCTGTAAGTATTCTGCAAACGAATGCAGAGTATGAGAACCAAGGGATTCTCCCACGGACATGTACCTGTGACAGCATTAGAGATGTGAGGGAAGGGGAAGAGGTCATATGCATTCTCAGAAGATTTTGAGGATAAATCAGTTTGAAGACATTGACCTCATGATGCGAAGACATTCACTTATATAGGTAAGTTGGTTCCAGATTTGTACCAATCCATGAATAAGTACAAGTGAGGAATCAAAACTAGACTGGAAATCTAAGTGAATCGACTAGGCAGTATGAGATGCAGACAGAATAGATCTAACATTGAATAGGCAGAAACTACTTTTAGTAAACAGGATGAATCTTGAAGATCAAAAAGGTGGTAAAAATAGAGTTATAATTACCGCACAAAGAACTGCTAGATGGGAAGAATAGGAGACCGAGCAGTTCAGCCCACCATGCCCTAACTTGGCAACGGAGGACACCTACGGCGACGGCGGAGAGGACGATGTCCGCGGTCGGCGTGAGGACGGCGTCGGAGAAGTCGCGGCAGCTAAGCGCTTCGTCGCCGGCGTCGTCGCGAGCTAGCGGTGGCGCTAGGGTTTTGACGGAGGTGGAGAGGCACGTGGAAAGCATGCAACATACTCAGAGTTGTCCCACGTTCCCACGCCCGCCAGGCATGTCGGAAAGTTGTTCCGGCTTCTCCGGATTTCAACATTAAAGATAAGTCATTTAAAATAGATTTAATGTTTGTCTCTTTGCCTTCTGCTGACTAGGACACAGAGAAGACATTCGACAGTTTCAATAGAATGCATATGATTTGGATAGATAGAGTTTGAGATAGGAAGCATAGAGAGGTTAGGGTCCGATCACATTCACTTA
>NC_041381.1:343836201-343876863 GCF_002162155.2 Triticum dicoccoides
TATATATATATATATATATATATATATATATATATATATATATATATATATATATATATATATATCAGAAAGCAATCAAATCATCATAGTGTAGAAAGTCATGAAGACAAATTGAAACTGAAGACAAACCAAATGCAAAGTCATTGCAATATAACGCCATGAGTGAAACACTTCAAACAGAGAAAGTTGGTGGTGGCGTTACCCACCGTATAGGAAGTATTAGACCCAGACACGGCGCACAATTATCGTGGTGCTCCGAAGTCAAATTCCATGTTAATTTATTCACACTCAGAGTGTAAATCTTCGTTGATTGAAGATATACATTACTTTGTGTGTTGCACATCTAAGTCATCAACATGCATAAGTGTTAGGATATGTGCCTGTTTACAGGACATTAGAGGATTCCAAGATATTTAGCTAACACCGTAACTTGCAAAACCTTTTCTCATCCAAGGGCTTTGTGAAGATATCTGCCAGATGCTCTTCAGTGTTGACGTGAATGATATCGCTATCTTTCTTCATAACATGATCTCTGAGAAAGTGATGACGAATTTCAATGTGCTTTGTCTTCGAGTGTTGGACTGGATTGTTGGCTATTTTGATGGCACTTTCGTTGTCGCAGAAGAGCGGTACTTGTTTCAGGTTGATGCCATAATCCTTGAGAGTTTGCTTCATCCATAGAAGCTGAGCACAACAGGATCCAGCAGCAATGTATTCAGATTCAGCTGTTGAGAGTGATACACAGTTCTGCTTCTTTGAAGACCAACATACAAGAGATCGACCAAGAAAATGACATGTGCCTGATGTAGACTTGCGATCCACCTTGTCACCAGCATAATCAGCATCCGAGAATCCAACTAAATCAAATTTTGAGCCCTTGGGATACCATAATCCGAGTGTTGGGGTGTAAGCCAAATATCGAAGGATTCGCTTCACAGCTAAGTGATGCGATTCCTTTGCTGCCGCTTGGAATCGAGCACACATGCAAACACTAAGCATAATATCTGGCCTAGATGCACATAAATAAAGCAAAGAACCAATCATGGAGCGGTATACGTTTTGATCGAACTCTTTACCATTGTCGTCGGGACCAAGATGGTGTTTGGCTGGCATTGGCGTCGTGTAGCCTTTGCAGTCTTCCATTCCAAACTTCTTCAGACAATCTTTGAGGTATTTTTCTTGAGATATGAAGATGCCATTTCTTTGCTGACGAATTTGAAGACCAAGGAAGAACTTCAGCTCACCCATCATGGACATTTGATATTGCTCTTGCATCATGTACCCAAACTCATCACTGTACTTCTGGTTGGTGCAGCCGAAGATTATGTCATCCACATATATTTGGCACACAAACAATTCACCATCATATGTCTTCGTGAAGAGTGTGGGATCGAGGGATCCAGGTTTGAAGCCTTTGCTCTTCAGGAAGTCTTTGATTGTATCATACCAGGCACGAGGAGCTTGTTTGACGCCATACAGTGCTTTGTTTAGCTTGTACACCATATCAGGATGTTTTGGATCTTCAAAGCCAGGTGGTTGTGCGACATATACTTCTTCTTCAATCTTGCCATTGAGAAATGCACTCTTTACATCCATTTGATATAGCAAGATATTGTGATGATTAGCGTAGGCTAGTAGTATGCGAATAGCTTCAAGTCTAGCAATAGGAGCAAATGTTTCATCGAAGTCAATTCCTCCAACTTGAGCATATCCTTGAGCCACAAGACGTTCTTTGTTTCTGACGACTTGACCATGCTCATCTTGCTTGTTTCAATATATCCACTTTGTTCCAATAATGTTATGCTTGCGAGGGTCAGGTCGCTTGACGAGTTCCCAGACATTATTCAGTTTGAACTGTTGAAGTTCTTCTTGCATGGCTTGAATGCATCCAGGTTCCATAAAAGCTTCAGCAACTTTCTTGGGTTCTGATATAGACACGAATGAAAAGTGCCCACAGAAGTTTGCTAGGTGTGTTGCTCTTTATCGAGTGAGCGGACCAGGTGCATTGATGCCATCAATTATCTTCTCTATTTGAACTTCATTTGCAACACGAGGATGAACAGGACGAAGATTTTGCTCTGGCTGATCATTGTCATCATTGGACGGATTGTCTTCGGTCTAAGCATTGTCTTCAGGTTGATTTGGTGCAGAGATGATAAGTTCCTCTTTAGGCTATGCTTCAGAGGGCATGATTTCTCCAGTTCCCATCAGCTTGATAGACTCGTTTGAAGGAGCTTCATCTAGTGTACTTGGCAGAATCTCTCTCTGTGAACCATTGGTTTCATCAAATTTCACATCCACAGTTTCAACGATTTTGTAGAGATAGAGGTGAAGACTCTGTAGGAGTGTGAATCCTTTCCATAGCCAAGCATGAAGCCTTCGTGAGCCTTAGGTGCAAATTTTGACTTGTGATGGGGATCCTTGATCCAGCATCTAGCTCCAAATACTCTGAAGTAACTGACGTTTGACTTCTTGCCAGTAAGGAGCTCATAAGATGTTTTGTTCAGAAGCTTATGGATGTACACACGGTTGATGATGTGACATGCTGTATCAATAGCTTCAGGCCAGAACTTTCTTGGTGTCTTGTACTCATCTAGCATTGTTCAAGCCATCTCAATGAGGGTTCTGTTTTTGCGCTCAACGATGCCATTTTGCTGAGGTGTGTATGGAGCAGAGAACTCATGAGTGATTCCCATTGTATCCAGATATAGATCAAGTCCAGTGTTCTTGAATTCAGTTCCATTGTCACTTCTGATGTGCTTGATCTTCACACCATAATTGTTCATTGCTCGAGTTGCAAAGCGCCTGAAGACATCTTGCACTTCAGTCTTGTAAAGAATTATATGAACCCATGTGTATCTTGAGTACTCATCAACAATGACGAAGCCATAGAGACAGGCAGTTGTTGTGAGGGTGGAATAGTGAGCAGGTCCAAATAAGTCAAGGTGTAACAACTCGAAGGGTTGAGATGTTGTCATGATTGTCTTCGAGGGGTGCTTTGCCCTTGTCATCTTTCCAGCTTCACAGGCACCACACAGATGATCCTTCTTGAATTTGATATCTTCGATGCCTATGACATGCTTCTTCTTGACGAGTGAGTGCAAATTCCTCATGCCAGCATGCCCTAGCCTTCGATGCCAGAGCCAGCATTCTGAAGCTTTTGTGAGAAGACATACGGCAAGCTGTGGACCTGATGAGAAATCTACCATGTATAGATCATCTTTTCGATACCCTTCAAAGACTAGAGATTTGTCAGATTCCATTAGTACAAGGCAACGATATTTGCCAAATATCACAATCATGTTTAAGTCACAAAGCATTGAGACAGACATTAAGTTGAAACCAAGGGATTCGACAAGCATCACTTTATCCATGTGTTGGTCCTTTGGGATTGCAACTCTACCTAGACCCAATACCTTGCTTTTACCAGTGTCAGCAAATGTAATGTGACTCTTGTCGGATGGACGTAAGGTTGAGTCCATGAGAAGACTTCGATCACCAGTCATATGATTTGTGCATCCACTGTCCATAATCCATTCTGAAGCTTTTGGTGATGTACCCTACAGTACAGTTAGGAGGATAGGCTTCACAAGAGTGTTGTGAAGCATATGCATTTGACACATATAGGGACAGTCACAGCTTATATCAAGGTTAGGACATAGTATGACTGATAAGAGATTCAGACGTGATGTATATAGAATGACAGTTTATCGTGCGTCCTTAATGAGTTTTAGGTCCCCAGCAATAGTATCAGACACCATAGATTGCTGGATGGAGACCGTTTTCTGCAAAAGAGAGTTAGTTCTTCTTTGCCACCCACATCTTCAGTGGTGGCTTAGAAGCAATGAGTCTTAGTGCAGCATCTGAGAATTTTGGCTTTGAAGCCCTAGCAAATAGCCTTGCAGGAGATGAATGATACTCATATGAATAAGCAGAAAAGTTCTTAGTCCTATGAACATAGCAGTTCGAAGACACACTCATATTCATAAGTCTGAGCATGATTTCCCTGCAAAACATTGGTGTTAGGGTGACTCATGTGAGTCCTGTATTTGTATGAAGCCTTTGGGCCACATGAAGCTATTGGTCTGGGGGTTTGTATTCTTCCTTGGTGGTGTCATGACGACATTCACAGGAAGATTTTCAATGTACTGCTTAGGTACCCAGATCTTCTCATAGGTGGTCCATTCCTGCAGTTAGTACCAATGTACCTAGCAAACACTTCACCATTCTGATTTTTGAACAGCTTATAGTTTGCATCAAAGGATTCATCAATGATAATATGATTAGCACAGGTAAAGCCAGATAAGGTGGATGGATCTACTGAAGGTTCCTTTGCAGTAACCCATGTGGTTTTGGGGTACTGCTCAGGCTTCCAGTACGAGCCATCAACATTCATTTTCCTTTCGAACCCAACACCCTCTTTCCTAGGGTTTCGGTTCAGAATCTGCTTTTTGAGGACATCGCAGAGAGTCTGATGCCCCTTCAAACTTTTATACATCCCTGTTTCAAGCAATGTCTTCAACATAGCATTTTCATCAGCAAGAGCAGTGGTATCCTCCGCAGAGGGGTTAGTAACCACATCAGTAGGTGAAGACAATGAAACAGTAGCAGTAGTGGAACATTCAGCAACAGATGTAGCGTTATCACGCTCAATGCATTTTATACATGGTGGTTCAAATCCATCCTGAGCGGAACTGATCTGTTGAGCGCCAAGTGACTCATTCACCTTTTGAAGATCTTCATGAGCCGCTCTCAATTTCTCAAGCTCTTGTTTCCTTTGAAGATAATCATAGGAGAGCCTTTCATAAGTAGTTGAGAGCGATTCATGACGACCTTCAAGTTCTTGGTACTTAGCATGAAGATTTTTTATGTCATCAACTAAGTACTGTGAACGTGTCATTTCAGCGTCCAACATGTCATCACTTTTGTCTAACAGTTTCTGAGTATGTTCCATAGCCTTTTGTTGTTCAGTTGCAATTTTAGCAAGTGTTTTGTAGCAGGGTTTGGATTCACAATCAGAGTCATCTTCACTTGAAGTTTGAAAGTAAGCATCGCCTGATCTTACCTTGGCACCACGTGCCATGAAGCAGTAGGTGGGAGTAGGATCGTCTTCGTCAGTAGCTTCAGCGTTGGTGTGGAAGTCATTATCTTCAGTATCGAAGATGGACTTGGCGACATAGGCTATGGCTAGAGCCAGACTTGCAACGCCAGGGTCAGACTCCTCCCCAGACTCTACCTCCGCCTCCTCCGAAGCAGACTCCTCCTCTGAATCCATTTCCTTGCCAACAAAAGCACGAGCCTTGCCAGATGAGCTCTTCTTGTATGATGAAGACTTGGAAGAAGACTTAGAAGACTTTGAGGATTTCTTCTTCTTCTTGTCATCGGAATTATATTCCTTGCTTTTCTTCTTCTTCTTCTCATTGTCCCACTGTGGACACTCAGATATGTAGTGACCAGGTTTCTTGCACTTGTGGCAGGTTCTCTTCTTGTGATAATTGGTTGAAGCTCCATCATTCCTTGAGCTAGATCGTGAAGACTTTCTGAAGCCCTTCTTCTTTGTGAATTTCTGGAACTTCTTCACAAGCATAGCAAGTTCCCTTCGAATGTCTTCAGGATCTTCAGAACTGCAATCAGATTCTTCTTTAGATGAGGAAACAACTTTTGCCTTCAAATCACGAGTTCGGCCATAGTTTGGGCCATAGATATCTCTTTTCTCAGATAGCTGGAACTCATGTGTGTTGAGCCTCTCAAGTATATCAGATGGATCGAGTGTCTTGAAGTCAGGACGTTCTTGTATCATGAGGGCAAGGGTGTCAAAGGAGCTGTCAAGTGATCTCAGCAGTGTCTTGACGATTTCATGCTTGGTGATCTCAGTTGCGCCAAGAGCTTGAAGTTCATTTGTGATATCAGTGAGGCGTTCAAACGTGAGCTGGACATTTTCATTGTCGTTTCTCTTGAAGCGGTTGAAGAGGTTACGAAAAACACTGATTCTTTGATCTCTCTGGGTTGAGACGCCTTCGTTGACCTTGGATAGCCAGTCCCAGACTAGCTTCGACGTTTCCAGAGCACTCACACGGCCATACTGTCCTTTGGTCAGATGACCACAGATGATGTTCTTTGCAGTAGAGTCCAGTTGAATGAACTTCTTGACATCAGTGGGGGTGACACCTTCACCAGTTTTGGGAACGCCATTCTTGACGACATACCAGAGGTCGACATCAATGGCTTCAAGATGCATACGCATCTTATTCTTCCAGTAGGGATATTCAGTTCCATCGAACACGAGGCAAGCAGAGGAGACTTTGATTATCCCTGCAGTCGACATAGCTGAAATTCCAGGTGGTTAAACCGAATCACATAGAACAAGGGAGTACATTGCTCTGATACCAATTGAAAGTGCTACTATCGACTAGAGGAGGGGGGTGAATAGGTGATTTTTATGAAAGTCTTCAAAACTTGGAAGTTTCGAAGACAAACAATAGAAATGACCTAATTGTAATGCAGCGGAAGATAAACAACCCAAAGCAAGCCATAGTCAAGTATACAAAGATATGAAAGCACGGGACTAATAGCAGCTAGGTAGTAAGGATCAGGATGGAAGATAGTATGAAGCCAATCAACAGTAGTAGTCAAGCAGTGAAGTCAAACAGATATACAGATAGGCAATGACTTCACGAAGACAAACTAAAGTAAGGATGGGAAGGGATAGAACCAGTTGCTTGTTGAAGACACAGGATTTGTTGGACCAGTTCCAGTTGCTGCGACAACTGTACGTCTGGTTAGGGAGGCTGAGATTTAACTCAGAAGACCGTGTCTTCACCTTATTCCCCTTGAGCTAAGGACACCCAGTCCTCGCCCAATCACTCTAGTAAGTCTTCAAGGGAGACTTCCAAACCTTCACAGACTTCGTTCACTGGCAATCCACAATGACTCTTGGATGCTCAGAACGCGACGCCTAACCGGCTGGAGGATTCACCGTCCTCAAGTGTAATAAGTCTTCAGGTCACACAGACAGAAAGACTTCAGTGATGCCTAACACTCTTTGGCTCTGGGTGTTTGGGCTTTATCCTCGCAAGGATTTTTCTCTCTCTCAAATGCTTCGAGGTGGGTTGCTCTCAAACGACAAAAGCCATGCACAAACTCTAAGCAGCCACCAATTTATGGTGTAGGGGGTGGGCTATTTATAGCCACTAGGCAACCCGACCTGATTTGTCCAAAATGACCCTGGGTCACTAAGGAACTGACACGTGTTCCAACGGTCAGATTTCAAACACACGCGGCACCTTTACTTGGGCTACAAGCAAAGCTAACTCATCCAACTCTGGATAAGATTTGCTCTCATTGTCTTTGCTCGAAGACATAGGATTTGAGTTGAGCATCACTTTAGTCACTCTGACTTAGTTCACTTGGACCCCACTTAACAGTACGGTGGTTCCTATGACTCAACAAAGAAGAAAAGGAAACAACGAAACCACACAGTCTTCGCGCTCCATAGTCTTCACGCAATGTCTTCTCATGTCATAGTCTTCAATATGAAATATCTTCTGATACCACCATTGTCTTCAATGTCTTCATACATTTTTAGGGGTCATCTCCGGTAGGTAAACCGAATCAATGAGGGACACTACCTGCGTTATCCTGCAATTCTCACAAACGCATTAGTCCCTCAACCAACTTTGTCGTCGATACTCCAAAACCAACTAGGGGAGGCACTAGATGCACTTACACTCACCGTTGGGACAGATGTCATCCACTCATTGGACAGAAGGCGCCTATGATACGTGGACACGTGGCACGGCCCAACAGAGGCCCATTCCTGTGAAAAGGCCGGCCCATTTGACTTGGTCAAAAGGTGGCAGGCCGGCCCATGTAAAGCCTGTTAACGGCCTGTTCGCATATAGCGCATTTACAGCCCGCTAACCCAAGTAGCGTCATCTGGGCCACCCAATATGATTCCAGCCCGTTTTCACTTCTGGCCCATGTATGGCCCATGACGTCTTTCGGCCCATATGAGGCCCTATGTAAATCTTGGCCTATTAACGGCCCGTGGTGAAACTGGCCCGTAATGAACAATGTATTACTTTACACCCATTAACGGCCCATGGTGAAACTGGCCCGTAATGAACAGTGTATCACTTTATACCCATTAAGGGCCCGTTATTCCGTTGGGCCGTTTCCAGCCCATGTTATCTTTCGGCCTTTGCAAAGCCCATTTATTCTTGGGCTCATTTCCAGCATTCGTTTACTTACGGCCCGTTACTGTCATTTTATGCTTATGGGCCAAATTCAGCCCGTGGTTACAGTCGGCCCGTTTGTGGTCCGTTAACACGTTGGGCCGTTTTCATAGCGTCATGAAATATGGCCTATTAACGATGGCCCGTTATGGTCGGCCCATGAACGGATGATTCCAACTCTAGCCCGTTTACGGCCATAATGCGACCTGTTATTGGCCCATGTTTAGCCAATCGATCACTGCCCGTATAAGGCCCATTGATGATACGGCCCGTAGAAGGCCCATTGTTTCTGCGGCCCGTAGAAGGCCCATTGTTTCTACGGCCCGTGGAAGGCCCACTATTTATATGGCCCGTAGAAGGCCCACTGTTTCTACGGCCCGTAGGTGCAGTGTCGCTACAGTAAATATTAGCCCATGGTTATTGTGGCCTAGTTTTAAAAAATAGGTTGTTGCAGCCACTAGCAAACCGTAGAAAAAGAACTGCACTGACTACAAGCAAACAAAGAAACAAGACAACAAGGAAATAAATAAGCAAGCAACTTACACTAGGCTATCACGGCTATTACACATATACATCCACTGGGCATCAAAGTTCGCCACAGCAGCATATAAACGCCGCAGCAAAACAAGTCCAGAACTGAAACCACTTCATAAGAGCTCAAGAAACAATATCCTGGGTACCCATAATGCTGGCAAGATGCTTAGCAAGCTTATTAACTTTCTCTTGTTTGGCGCTTAAGTCCTCCAGCGCCTGCTGTTGCACCAGAAAGTATGCATCTGAATTTTGCAGGGACTTCCTCAGTCCTTCGGCTTCCTGTCACATAACATCTGATCGATGTCTTTCAACTTGAAGTTGAGACTCAAGAAGCCGAACTGATTCAGGCAACGAGTTCAAAGAGCTGGTGCCAGCAGTGGTAGCCAGTAACTCGAACACTACATTAAGACAGGACTTTGGGGTTGTCTCAGTGTCCTCAATATAGTTTTTATCAGCTTTCTTGGAGACCAACAGGGATGTCTCACTATCTTGAACCTTATCTGCATTACTTCCTTTACCATTGCATAACAGGGTACTCTTCTCCAATATTTTATCCGTGTTCTAAAAGGGAAACAAACAAACACATCTCAGGTTTACAATGTAGTATATGAAACTCATTTTGGTAAACCAGTTAAGTAGTAAGGTGGACAGGATAACAGCATGAAACAAACATATATCTATGTAGTATGGTCACTGTATGGTCTATATCATTCTAGTTTATGTTGCCAAATCAAGATAGATACAGTTCGAATCATATCTATTTAAGACAAAGCAGCATAGACAGAATATAAGTGTGGGAAACTACACAACAATAACAACACTTGTAGTGTGCATGGCATGAGAACCTAACTGTTTATTCAATTGAAACTAAAATCAACATAGAGCAAGTTATAACAGCAGACAACCAAACACGTTGAAGAAACATGTTTAAATCATACCTATTGCGCCATTGGAGTTTCAATTGCATCCTTCAAATTCGAAATTGGTTGGTATCAGTAAATACAGTGATGCAAGAGCAAAGTAGTATGAACCATAGCTAAGGAACCTGAGCTGAGAACAATTCTTCTTCTGCTTTAAGCATTGACTTAGGGTTTGGAGTGGTGGTCCTCGTGATTTGGGCACTGCAGTTGCCTTACTAACTACTCGTGTTTGGGTGCTCTGTGGTGGAGACGGTGCTGTGTCAATGTGAACTAGGTGTCTATCTGCTGGGGTTGGGGTTAGAAGGGGTGTAGCTGGTTCTCTGTCCAACTGGGTAGGGGTACAATCTGCATGAGTGTGGGTTATGTGTGGTGGGGCTGATTCTTGGGCAAGTACAACCGTGGTTCTATCTGCATCGACAAGTAGCACGATCTTTTCTGAAGACCGTGTTTTTACTCCCACATATACTGCCATCACTCCCTCCAATTGAAATGGCTGATAAACAAGAAAAGTAATTGAATGTACAGACATTGTAAGATAGACAGGTGCAATGGATAGTAGGGAAGAAAACATGGCATGAAATAATTCACATTTATGTTGTCTAAGCAAACAGAATAGCAGGACATAATTTCACATATATGATGGCTAATTAAACAGGATAGCATGACACAATTTCACATGTATGATGGCTAACTAAACAGGATAGAATGACGTACTTCAAAATATGATGACTATGTAAACAGGATGACATGATATAACTATACGATGTGTCTATTAAAGTGGTTGGCATGCCATAAATCACAAACATGCCATTGATGGAAACGTGATGGCATGATATAATTCACGGATAGAATGACATAATTTAAAATATGATGACTATGTAAACAGGATGAGATGATATAACTATATTATGTCTTTAGAAAATGGGTTGGCATGCCATAATTCAGATACATGTTGTCTATGTAAACATCATGGCATGACATAATTCAAATATATGATTTATATACTAAGGAAGTGAGCAGAGGGCAATTGCATATATGATGTGTCAACTAAGGAGATGGCATTCAATATTGTGTATATGATGTAAAAAATAAGCATTGCAATACAACATATGCATTATATGAGTAATATAACCCTGCCAAGTTTGAGCATACACCTCAGAGGGATAATAGGACTGGTCATCTGCCTCTGAATCCTCCTCTAAAGAGCTATCTGTAACCAGCAAGATATCTGCTTCAGCAGGTAGCATTGTCTGCTCTGAAGACCTTGTTTTCACTCCAGATTTCTCCATCACCAATTCAAATGGCTGATGCACATGAAGATCAGTTGAATATACAAACATTGTCGACAAAAGCAATGAGAAATACAAAAAAAGGACAACATGATATATTTCACATATATGACGCTTGCCTAAACAGCATGGCATTGCATAATTCACATACATAATGCCTTGCAACAAGATAACATTGCATAATTCACATATATAATGTCTTGCAACAAGATGGCATTGCCTAATTCACATATATGGTAATTAGACACTAAACAGGTGGCATTCACACAAAGCATGTCTAAACTAAGCAAATGACATAGCAATGCAAGATACCATGCGCATGATATGAGTAACATAACCCTGCCAAGTTAGGGCATGCACCTCAGGGGGGAAATATGACTGGTCATCTGTCTCTGAATCCTCCTCTGAGGAGCTATCAGTAACCAGCAAGACATGCGCTTCGTCAGATAGCATTGTCTACTCTGAAGACCTTGTTGCCACTCCAGATTTTTCCATGACCGTGCCTAATGGCTGATGCACAGGAAGAGTAATTGAATGTACTAAAATTGTTGACAAATTTAACACATAATAAAACAATGATGGCATGATACAATTCACATATAAGATGACTGGCTAACCAGGGTGGCATTGCAAAATTCACATATATGATGCCTGGCTAGACAAGATGGCATTGCATGATTCACATATACGATAAAGAAACAAAACAGATGGCATTGACACAAAGCATGTCTAAACTAAGCAGATGACATCTTTAATGTATACAGTAAGCAATGCAAGGCACCATATGCATGATATTACCAACATCAACATGCCAAGTTAGAGCGAAGACCTCATGGGGTAAATAGGAGTGGTCTTCTCCTTCTGAATCCCCCTCAGAACAGTTATCTTCCTCCGGATTACGATCCGAAATGGGTGGAGGGGGGCTGCCTTTGCGCCCACCATGGAACGGCGTCGGCATGAAATTTTATTGCCACGCAAGGCTCATCTCTTTTGCTCTACATGATCAGTTCCATTGCGTACAATAACTGGCATGCATAGGAATAAAACATAGTGAGATTATGTAAGGAGTGCATGCACAAATCCAGAGTGATGGTAGCAAACTGTGGATAGACCCAAAACCAATGATAGCAGGCTGATAATAGCTTGAGTTAAAAAATACAGATAATGGCTCCTTTAATGTTTGTTTGCACCCAACATGAAACTCACAGTAGACACCGGAGATTAACCAGATAGTAGACAGATAGTACTGATTGCTGCCCCAATATGTACCCCACAACCATTTAAAAACTCAAGTTTCAGCATTAGTTTGGACCTGACTCAGAGTCTAATAGGTGAACACGACGATAATGTAGCATGTCATCATATTAAGCGATGCATAACGTAAGCAGACACAAAAGAGTGCGACCTCTCTTACGGACCCGTGTAGTCCTCAAGGTCATCTGGTCAGTTGATGATGGTAATGCAGTTTTCGTGGCTGCCGGCAGCGGGGAAGAAGATCTGAGGCGGCGAAAGACAGTCTGGAGAGCGGATCCCTGCTGTGGTGAACCCTTCCGTCATTGGGGCAGCTGAGCTAGGGTGGAACACAGCGCCGCAGGAGCAGGACAAACCACACAAGGTTTTCTTTGACACATATCTGTAACAGAAGTAATTGAGTAAGGGCTTGTTTGAATTTGAGGATTCTAACAATGCAGGGATAGGAAATAGACAGGAATATGATAGGAATGCACGTGCAAAACAGAGAATTTAAAAACATAGGATTTCTGCCAATCTGGGTGTTTGATTCACAACAATTGGAAGATCACAGGATGCAAAAAAGCATGGTGAGTGAGGGAGTCCCGGACTAGGGGGTGTCCGGATAGCCGCTATCATCATCCGCCGGACTCCAAGACTATGAAGATACAAGATTGAAGACTTCCTCCCGTGTCCGGATGGGACTTTCCTTGGCGTGGAAGGCAAGCTTGGCGATACGGATATGTAGATCTCGTACCATTGTAACCGACTCTGTGTAATCCTAGCCCTCTCCGGTGTCTATATAAACCGGAGGGTTTAGTCCGTACAACAAGAACAATCATACCATAGGCTAGCTTCTAGGGTTTAGCCTCCTTGAACTCGTGGTAGATCCACTCTTGTACTACCCATATCATCAATATCAATCAAGCAGGAGTAGGGTTTTACGTCCATCGAGAGGGCCCGAACCTGGGTAAAAACATCGTGTCCCTTGTCTCCTGTTACCATCCGCCTAGAGGCACAGTTCGGGACCCCCTACCCGAGATCCGCCGGTTTTGACACCGACATTGGTGCTTTCATTGAGAGTTCCTCTGTGTCATCACCAATAGGCTCGATGGCTCCTTCGATCATCAACAACAACGATGCAGTCCAGGGTGAGACTTTTCTCCCGGACAGATCTTCGTATTCGGCGGCTTTGCACTGCGGGCCAATTCGCTTGGCCATCTGGAGCAGATCGAAAGCTACGCCCCTGGCCGTCAGGTCAGATTTGGAAGTCTGAACTTCACGGCTGATATCCGCGGAGACTTGATCTTCGATGGATTCGAGCCACAGCCGAGCGCGCCGCACTGTCCCGATGGGCGTGATTTAGCTCTACTACGGGACAGTGCCCTGGAGGCCGCACACGAGTCCGCTCCGACCTTTAATCCGGAACCGACTGCGCCAGTCGAGGATGGGTGGCTAGACACCGCCTCGGGGGCTGCTACCTCTACAGCGATGGAGCCGAATACCAACCTTGTCCCTTGTGAAGCTCGTGACTCCGAGGTGCCGGACTCCTCGCCGGACTCCGAACCTCCCGCGCCCCTTCCAATCAAATCCGGTTGCGCGCCGATCATGGAGTTCACCGCTGCGGACATCTTTCAACACTTACCTTTCGGCGACATCCTGAATTCGCTAAAATATCTCTCGTTATCAGGAGAGCCCTGGCCGGACTGCGGTCAGGACGGTTGGGATGCGGACGACGAAGAAATTAAAAGCCCACCCACCACCCACTTTGTAGCCACTGTCGACGATCTAACCGACATGCTAGACTTCGACTCCGAAGACATCGACGGTATGGATGATGATGCCGGAGACGACCAAGAACCAGCGCCCACTGGGCACTGGAAAGCCACCTCAACTCACGATGTATACATGGTGGATACACCAAAAGGAAGCGATATCGAGGAACAACAGGACGCGGCGAATGATAATTCCCTCGAAAAACAACCAAAATGGCGACGCAAGCACCGCCCGAAGTCCCGCCTCGATAACAACAGCACCCATACTAACCCAGCCGTAGAGCAGGGCGAACCGGTGGACGACGAACATGTCACCGAGCAACCATCTGAACAGCATGAATTGGACGAGCAACCCATCCCCGACGAAAACAACAGTCCAGACGATCTCACGCCGGACACATCACCGGAGCATAAGAACCTTCACAAAAGGCTCGTCGCCACTGCAAGAAGTTTTAAGAAGCAGAAGCAGAAGCTCAAAACAGCGGAAGACGTACTCAGAATGAGATGGAGCAAAGTACTCAAGATCGCAGATAAATACGGCGATAGTCATCAAGCAAAGAGCTACTCGAAGCGCAAGCTGTTGCCCAAATTCGACGAGGAGGCCGTAGAGCCCCCACAGTCAAAAAAAAGGCCACCTGGCCGGATAGACGACCAGATGACAGGCTAAGAGCGGCAAGCGGCACCGCACACAAGCCGGCACACGATCCACATAAGGATCCTCGCAAAAAGGATGGCCCGGTCAGGTCCATCTATGGGCCAAAAAAGAAGGCCCCAGGAAGCAATACAACACGCCGAGTGTTTAAAGATAATGGCACACCTAAATACAGGGGCGCTGCACACCCACTATGTTTCACTGATGAGGTACTGGATCATGAATTCCCAGCAGGATTCAAGCCCGTAAACATAGAGGCGTACGACGGAACAACAAACCCCGGAATCTAGATTGAGGATTACATCCTACACATACATATGGCTAGAGGAGACGATCTCCATGCCATAAAATACCTACCCCTCAAGCTCAAAGGGCCAGCTCGGCATTGGCTCAAAAGCCTCCCAGAAAATACCATTGGAAGTTGGGAAGAGCTCGAGGATGCGTTTCGAGAAAATTTTCAGGGGACTTATGTCCACCCTCCGGATGCAGACGATTTAAGTCACATAACTCAACAGCCCGGAGAATCAGCATGCAAATTCTGGAACAGGTTCCTCACCAAAAAGAACCAAATAGTCGACTGTCCAGACGCCAAAGCCTTAGTAGCCTTTAAACATAACGTCCAAGACGAATGGCTCGCCAGACACCTCGGCCAGGAAAAACCAAGAACAATGGCCGCACTAACAAGCCTTATGACCTGCTTTTGCACGGGGGAAGATAGCTGGCTGGCCAGATGCAGCACCAGCGACCTGAGTACATCCGAGGTCAGGGATGGAAATGGGAAATCACGACGCAGAAAAGATCAGCGCCGGAATAAGGAAAATGGCCCAAATAGCACAGCGGTAACCGCCGGGTTCAACAGCTCTTGGCCGAATAACAAAACACTGCCCCTTAAGGACAACAGTGACGAGCTATCCAACCTAAACAAAATATTGGATAGGATATGTCAAATCCACAGTACCCTGGGAAGCCTGCAAACCATACCCACAGAGATTGTTGGGTCTTCAAGCAGTCCGGCCGACTCAACGCCGAACACAAGGGGCTCGACACACCAAGCGAAGACGATGACGAACCCCACAAGCAGCGCGCAGGAAAACAGAAGACTTTCCCACAAGAAGTCAAAACAGTGAACTCACTTCATGTGATAACAAGGAAAAATAGTGCGGCACCTACTAAAACACGCGCCGGACGGTCCACCCCAGCGGAGTCCTGAAATTGGATATCAAAACCAATTACTTTCGACCATCAGGATTACTCCAGAAGTATTCAAAACACAGGAGGAACCGCTTTGATATTGGATCCCATAATCGACGGACTACAATTCACACAGGTCCTAATGGATGGCGGCAGTGATATAAACCTGCTATACCAGGACACCATCCGCAGAATGGGGATAGACCCTACCAAAATTTGCCATAGCAGCACTTCCTTCAAAGGAGTGACGCTAGGCCTTTATGCCAATTGTACAGGCTCTGTACTACTAGAAGTTGTGTTCGGTTCATCCGACAACTTCCGTCACGAAAGGCTAATCTTCCATATCGCCCCATTCAAAAGTAGCCATCAAGCACTACCGGGACGCGAAGCTTTCGCCCGCTTTAACGCAATACCGCATTACGCGTCTCTTACACTTAAAATGCCCGGTCCACGCGGCATAATCTCGTTAAAGGGTAACTTCGAGTGTTCCTCGACCACGGAAAACGGGAGACTGCTTTGACAGCCACACACTAATCCGGCCTTGCTGATCAAAGCCCCTAAAAAACAGGTCATTTAGACCCCGAACACGGTTAGGCGAGTCCGGTATAAATAAACAAGGGGCTTCCTAGCCGCATACCTCTTCACAAGGGGCCGCACGCATGAACAAGGAGAGCCAATAAAGCTCAACCTTTTTCTTCCAAATCATATTCTGTTTTAAATACATTTTTTGCACGATATTCTTTCCAAACTAAGTTCTTCTCTTTTACAGATGAACCACATGCTACACCCGTCCAGGATACAGCACAACGGAGACACAGGCGTAGACGTGCAGCAGGGACCCGTGGCAAGGATTCTTTTCAGATTAAGACCTGCGTAAACCTTTCTTACTGTCTCTTGTTGATACACATCCCCCGGTTTCCTACCATAACCGAGGAGGAGGCTGGCGTTTTGGCATCGGCCGTGTCAGAAGTTCTCGCCCGTACCTGGACACTAGGGGCTTAGGGCATTGTTCTACCCGTTATCATAAAGACCGAATACCTCAGGGAGTGTTCGGCGTCTCGAGTTAGGCCTTATATGCATCAGCTCCGAATCATGTCTTTGGTCAAATGTTGGGTTTGCCCGTCTCTTGTGTTTTTCTACCTTATGTTCCGTATCATCGGCTAACGCAGCACCAGGAGAACTACTGCGATTGTGCCCCGGTTCGGCTGGGCGAGCACCTCAGTAGAGAAAGCCGAAAACTGACTGTCATGATATAGCGAGAGACTGGTCAACCACTCGATCGACTATTGGAATGTTTAGAATTCCTCCACTTTGACGAAGGACCGCTTCCTGGTCAGGCACACACGCGCCCCGAGTTCGGAGAGCGCGGTGCCTCTAGGGGCTATATCGTAGCCCCACCATCGAGCTCCTATGGCTAAGTGAAAGTGATAAAGCATTATAGTCCGGTTGCCTAGTTTGCTATGCTATCACCTCCTTCAAAGGACCAAGACATTGGATTAAGTGTGAAAATGCGCTTTTCTGCAAACACCCCCGCACCATGTGCGTGGGGGCTGAAGCCAAAGACTGCCATCTTTCAGGTTATACATACATATACATTAACGGCCGCACAGGAGATATTTCAATACTTGAACGCACAAGTATAAAAGGCTGTTATATTACAAATATGGTTTTCCAAATCATACATGTCATTTGAACATAAGGTTTTTCGAGCACTGCGACTCTATTAAACGAGCGCCCTGCAGGACTTCCTCAAAATAGTGCTCGGCGGGTAATCGGCTTCTGTCTGAATCCCGGGATGCAACATCGGTGGCGTCCATCTCTGCCCAGTATGTTTTGACATGGGCGAGAGCCATCTGTGCACCCTCTATGCATGCCGACTACTTCATCGCCTTGATATGCGGCACCACATCAAGGAATTGCTGCACTAAGCCAAAATAACTCTTCGGCTTGGGCCTTTCCGGCCACAGATGTGCCACGACATCTTTCATGGCATGTCCGGACAGCCTATTCAGCTCAGCCCACTCAGCCAACCGATCGGTCAACGGAAGTGGACGCCCCAGACTATGGAATTGAGACCAAAAAAGCTCCTCCATTTCGTGATCCTTTTGGCTTCGGAAGTGCACGACTGCATCCGCCGCACTCGCCGCCAAATTCAGATAAGGATCCTCCGCACCCCACAACTGGCCTAACTGAGCATACTTCTGATTCGTGAACTTCCTACGCAGCAGGAAGGGCTTTCCAGCCGCAATGTCTCCGGCCTGACGTAGTTCCTCCTTTATAGCCCGCATTGCAGAACGGGCATCCTTGGCTTCTGCGGTGGCCTTCTTCAGGTCCTCTTTATCCGCCTGGCGTTCTGTTCCAAGAACATCACAGCGGTCGGTATCATCTTTTAGCTTCACGGCCATTCCGGCCATCTCCTCCCTGCTTTGGCAGTGAGCAGCCTTTTCGGCTTTTAGCTCTTCGCTGCCCTCGAAGCAGCCGCATCACTCCTTCTAGCTTGCTCCTTGGCTCGAGGAAGCTCTGCCCGAAGGCCCTCCATAGCAGCAGCGCCATCTGCACCAAGCATACAGGTTGTAAGGCGTGGGCATAAGCTCCCTTACCAGGTAACCGCGGAGAAACCACCCACCTTGTGACTCGTCAAGTCGCTTGTTGACCAGCGTGATGTCCGCATCCGCAACGTCCAGTTGCCGCTTCAGTTCGGCAACTCTATCAGTCCAGCTAGCCACCGGACGCTCCGCCTCCTGAATAGGAACGACGACATTTTAAGACTGAGATTATGATCCTCGGCACGCTGTCACTTCTGACAACGCACCGAGTCTCAGGGGCAACTATCTATACAGGGCGCACTCTGTGTGCAAAACTGTCAAAAGGTATGACATTTTTACGTACCTCAAACCCCATCAGTAAACTTCTGACGGCCTCATGCAACCCGCTCTCGGCGGATGAAATCCTTCCAATCATCGTACTCATTAATGTACGGTGATCTTCTGAGATAGACGCCCTCTCGAGCAGATTCTTCAGCTCCCCCGGCCGTACACCAGTTGGTGCCAGTCGGGGCGAGGGGCTGATTCGATTGAGGATTGAAGAAAAGGAACGGGCCTTGGTCTCATTATAAAGAGGGAGAATACCAAGAGTCGTCCCCGTGACCGTCTGGAACTCGCCTTCGATGGAGGGGGCGAGGCAGCGGGCGCGGTTGGGTTACCCACGTCCTTATTGATGGGAATCCCGGAATAAGGGGAACACGATCTCTGCTTCGACAAGACGTGCCAAGGAAACCGCTTCGCTAAACACGCTGAGGTGGTACAATAAAAACGATTCGAATGAAGGCTTGGTTGTGGTGTGACATCACGCCACAAAATACGTCAGCAGATTGAACTTGTGTAAATATTATTCTCTTTACGGTGGTATGTGGAATTTATCTTATAGAGCCGGACACTATCTTGGTGTTCACAATCTTCTATAAATTATTCGGAGGAGGAACCCGCCTTGCAATGCCGAAGACAATATGCGCGCCAGACTCGTCGTCATTGAAGCCTGGTTCAGGGGCTACTGAGGGAGTCCCGGACTAGGGGGTGTCCGGATAGCCGAACTATCACCATCGGCCGGACTCCAAGACTATGAAGATACAAGATTGAAGACTTCGTCCTGTGTCCGGATGGGACTTTCCTTGGCGTGGAAGGCAAGCTTGGCGATACGGATATGTAGATCTCCTACCATTGTAACCGACTCTGTGTAACCCTAGCCCTCTCCGGTGTCTATATAAACCGGAGGGTTTTAGTCCATACAACAAGAACAATCATACCATAGGCTAGCTTCTAGGGTTTAGCCTCCTTGATCTCGTGGTAGATCCACTCTTGTACTACCCATATCATCAATATCAATCAAGCAGGAGTAGGGTTTTACCTCCATCGAGAGGGCCCGAACCTGGGTAAAAACATCATGTCCCTTGTCTCCTGTTACCATCCGCCTAGACACACAGTTCGGGACCCCCTACCCGAGATCCGCCAGTTTTGACACCGACAGTGAGATTAAGTCAAACCACAAGAAAATGTACGGTTATAATGCTATTATGCTACTATCTCTTAGTCTTGTGCTTGATGAATAGGAATATGAAAAGGAGGAGAAGTGGAAATTAGAATTCCTATGGTTTTTCTTTCAAGGAGACACTAAAGGAACAAATCCTACAGTTTTCCTTTGCTCCATTCCTTTGCACCAAATTCATGAAAAGTAGTACCATAGGAAACTTTCAAATTCCTATGTTTTTCATTCACTTTTCCTTTCAAGCACTGGCAATTCTAGTAGGCAGGATTGAGCAAGGAAAATCCTACACTAAAAAAATGTTTTTGTGCTAATTCTATTACTTTGGACCCAGGCCACTGCCATACTAGCTCAACTCCCAGGCCCATCGACAAATGCACAGCTCAAACGCGCAGAGAAAAATAATGATGACGTTCAAGAGAGTCCATCACGGATAGCTAAGTTGCCTGGTACCTCACTGCTTGTCATATAGTAGGATAAAATAATCGTAGTTCCCGTTACTACGAGTGCTCAGTGGACAATATATATAACATGTAGAGTAAAAAAGAGATGCAACAAGTGTACAACCTCTTTGGCGAAGCCATGTCGATCTCAGCGTGATTGGGTTGGCCAGTGAGGATGCTCCGGCTGACATTGCTGCCGGAGGAGGTGGAGAAGATCTTAGGCATCTGGAGATGGAGCCCGAGGTACTGCTCCGCTGTGATGGAGGGTTTCGTTGTTGGAGCAGCTCCGGTGAGTTGTACGACGCCGAGGCTGAAGCAAGACAAGAGAGACAACGAACAATGTTAACCTGAGTGGAATTCTAATAGCATCTCCAATACATGACGTAAAATACATAACCACAAAGTACTAGATGTAAAATACATCAGCCACTCATCTCTGAACTTAACTGTCGAAACTGAACTTAACTGTCGAAACTGAACCTAACTGTCGAAACTGAATTTTGCTGTCAAAACTGAATTTTGCTGTCGAAACTGAACGCACTAGCAAGGTTAGGCTACACGTCAGTCGATTTTGCAGCCGTTGGATATGGAATCAAGGGCCTATGGTTCATCTTCAACCTGCACCCCCCTGTGCCGCCAGCCACCACCGGCCAAACAGCAGCCCCCCGCCGCCCGCGGTCGGCGATGCATCGCCCTGCCCGCCCCGAAAACACTCCCCACCGCCGGTCTGTCGCCGCCCCGGCCATCCCTCTAGGACCCGCCATGCCGAGATTTTTCTCTGGCGATCCCCACGCCACCGCCCCGCCAACGCCCCGCCACCGCCGGCGACCACTGCCCCCATCCCGAACCCTAAGATAGATAGTAGGGTACCTCTCCGGCGAGCCCCCCTCCCCGCTGCGGCTGGTTCTTCCTTCACCCCGGCGAGCCCACCCCTTGGAAATCGACTGACCTAAAAGTCGATTCAGTCGACTGAAGTGTAGCCAAATCGGAGTAGCATCGCAAGCAAGAGCAAGAGTGAGAGCAGCAGCGCGAGCAAGAGCAATAGCAAGAGCAGACCAGGCAGGGGACCGAGAGCAAGAGCAGAGCAGCAGCGCGAGCGAGAGCTAAAGCAGCAGCAACTCCTACTGATGTGGACGTCGCCACCGAGGGAGCGACATCGTGGAGGAAGTGGCCGGTGACGCCGCCGTGGATGGAGCCACGCCGTGTCGGCTCGGGACCGAGCGCCGGCAGCACCGTGAGATCGAATCAAGAAGAAAATGCGGCGATTAGTGTACAACCTCTTTGGTGGCTCGATTAGGCTGCAGCTTCATCCAAGGAAACGGTGATGATGATGCTCTTCCGGTGGTGCAGGTGAAGACGGCGGTGTGGGAATGGAGGTGGCGCAAAAGATGAGGGGAACATCGGGGCAGCTCCTTGTAGGTGGAGGACGGGGTGGCTGAACCGGCGGGACGATGAGATCAACGGCGGATCCTCATTCGGTAGGGTGGATGAGGGACGTCGAGGTGTTGCTGTGGACGACATCGTCGGGGAAGAAGCTCTGACTGGGTGGCGGACGGAGTAGGGTGTGGGGTTTCGTCGCGGGTTTTCGCGGCATCGGTGTACAAATGGGTGGGCGGATGGGATGGCAGCGGGGAACCATGGCTTAGAGACGCGCTTGTCCGAAATGTGGGGTAAGTTACGAAAGTACCCCCACTGATTTGAGGCGGTTCTTTCGGTTCAGGGGTACCACGGGCATTTCGCGTGTCGGTATTTCACAGGAGGTGGGAGTTTTCGCGCGCGTTGTAATTTCGGAATAGCAAGGCGCGGGTTGAGATGGAGGGAGTTGTCGAAGCACAACAAGACAAAGATATATCTTAAATATTTCGAGCTAACAAGGCGCGGGTTGAAGAGGCGGGAGTTTCGCAGCATGATAGACAGAGACACTAGCTTCAATTTTCGGCATAACAAGGTGCGGCTTGAAATTTCGGAAGAACAAGCTTAACATGTACCCAAAAAAAGATAATTTGCACCTCAACACGCACAACACACACACAAACACCATTTAGACTAGAGTAAGGTACACGTGCATTGCACACATGAGATTTGGCAACCAAATTATGAATAAATACCACATTATAGCATGCAAGCTTTGAGTCATATATGCATGATGTAGATGTTCGTTTAATTCTTATAGTTCATTTCATTCAAAATCATCTAGTTTTTATAAGAAAGCTAATCTATTTTAAGATTCATGGAATTGTGCGTTGTAAGACATGAAGTAAAAACAAATAATGGCAAATCATGTAGAAAAACATTTGGGCAATTATGATACGGAATATTCTAGAACAAATAAGAAGTGCTTGTGGTTTGATGTTTGTGCATTATGCTTAAGTTCAACCATGGAGTCTTCTAGATTATACATGTGGCGAAATCTGGTGGAATCTAGATGATATCCAATGGCCGATAGTGCTCAAATATGCTATCTTTGGACCTTCGGATTCGCCTCATCCAACGACCATCTTTCAAAGTTAAAGTTACCCGCTCACAATATAAAATATATATATAATATAATATCTATATAGGGGTATAGATATAGATATGCGATGCGAAAGCCGCCCATCATCTCCAATTACATGCACGGATGCGACATGGGCAAATGATGTCTGCCATCGGTATCTCAAATTCAAATCAGTCTGACCTTGTTCAATGTGTATACATTACAACATGCTCGTTTCCAAAGCACACCGCGCAGATCTCTGTTATATTCATGCATGCATGGGTTTCAAACATCAGGATATCTTATTCAAATATTTGAATTCAACTTTACATTGATTATGACCTCACCTATTCTTTTACACCCACACAGTAGTCTTCTCTTTATAATTGTACCACTAACTTTCTCTCGTGCATGCATGCATAGACACTACCAGTCGGCATTATCTATCGCACGCATGCAATCTTTTTCTTCAGGTCGGTCTCCCATGAAGGCACACACCCACACACATCCCACTCTCCCTCATACCAGGCATTCTTTATCTCTCACGCGTGCATGCGCAACGATCGATGTTCCTCTATCTATGTGTGTATATAGCTAGGTCTTTCATAGTTTTCCACACAAACCGATCAATTGATATATCCAGTGAGGTCTCACCCTCTTTCCCACGTCCACATCAATCAATCTATACCTCTCCCACGTCCACATCGATCAATCTATACCTCTCTATATAGGATTAACATAAATAGCCAATACACCCACATTAATTATATATCCAACGTCCCCCTCTCATCATCCATGCCTTCCACTTCAGCTCTCAGATGCGTGCACAATGGCGAAGACAGGGGGCAGTAAGGGCCCTGCCCCCCCTAACATCACTATATATCGAGGCTAATATGAATGTGATCATTAGACAATTGCTGCTAAAAAAGGTTTAATTTCATGAACTGACCCTCCTCGTAAAGGATTAGCAATGCTTGGCCCCCTAGCTCATTTATTTTTCATGGCTCCGCCACTGCATGCAACAGCTCACGTGTTCGCCCCTCTCTCTAAATATCGATCTCGCACTTGTGTATTCCTTCATAGTCTCCCTCCACTCAGCCCCTCGCACCATCTTCTAGCCCCCACCGGATTTTGCCACATGTACAATATAGCAGACTCCATGGTTGAACTTAAGCATAATGCACAAACCTCAAAACAACAGTGGTTCTCTTTTGTTCTAGAATCTTCCGTATCATAACTGCCCAAACTTTTTTTCTAGTTGAATTGCCATTATTTGTTTTTACTTTATGCTTTACAATGCACAATTCCATGAATCATAAAATAGATTAAGGGCTTCTTTGATTCAAAGGATTCTCAAAGGAATTTTGGAGGATTCTAATCATTAGGAATTTTTCCTATCTTGGTTGTTTGATTCGTAGGATTGTAAACCATAGGAATTTTTCCATATGATTCATTTGCACTAGATTTCATAGGAAACATCCCATCCACTCAAACCTCTTTGAAAGAATTCTGCGTTTTTTCTATGCACAATCAAACACTCGTACAATCCTGTAGGATTCAATACGACATTCCACTATAATCCCATGTTTTTCCTATTCACGCGTTCTTAGCTTTTTTATAAAAACTAATTTGATTTTGAATGAGATGAACTATAAGAATTAAACGAAGGGCTACATCACGCATATATGACTAAGAGCTTACATGCTATAGTGTGGTATTTATTCATAATTTGGTTGCGAAATCTGATGCGTGCAATGCACATGTAAATTACTAGTACTTCGAGTATGTGCAAAACACGTAAATTAGAATACCAATGGCACGCTACACAGTGTCTCTCTTACAGTTCATGAAGCCACGTGGCACATGTGGAGGCGTTGTCGCGACCTCCTTGCGTGGATTGATCACAGTGACATGCTGCTGGTTCCAGAAGAATGTACTCGTCCTCCCTGAGCCATACTGGCGGTACATGTATGAAGCGATGATGTGCACGCACGCCACGCACACACTCATTCCCTCGCACGCACACGCGGGTACATGGGCAGACGCAATTTTGTACCAAGATCCACCCATGTGATAATTTGACGCGTGTAAAGTCGTTCACTTCATTGATGGTCAATTAATACAGCGCATGCAAATTGAGTGGACGTGAGGGCAGAAGAAAGACATTATTACTCCACTGCGTGCATGTGAGTAGTTAAATCGTGGGTTGCTAGTAGTACTTCCATTGGTCTCCTTCGTATTTTGTGCCAATTTTTGACAGTAAGACTAGCCACAATGCATAGTAACATGCACTAGTAACATACACAAATCCGTAGACTATGTTACTAGCTTCATAGTGGGTAGTAACATAAGTGTGGAAACATGCAAAGCTTCATTTATTAGGTTATAGACTCATATTACATTGGGACATGTGATGTTATAGTAACTAGCTAAGTTACTGTAACTACCTCTCTCCTCATTAACTCATTGCCACATAAGCAAATTTGCTGAGTTGGACTCGATGTTACTGTTGAAGTTACTCCCACTATGGCTAGTCTAACATAATATTTACGCATTTGAGCAGTGTAGTCTACTTGAAATTTATGTTCCAGTAAACTCATCGGGAGCCATTTCGGGCCTCGAAACCAAAAACATCAATTAATCTTTACCTTGTTCCCATCACATTCGAAATCCTGCTCACACCTACTAGTACTACGTACCAAACCTGAACGTGTTCCCGGTATGCAGGTATTAGTACTACTAGTGCTAGTACTTAGGTTATAAAAAGGGGAACTACCTAACCAAAAATTAGTCTACCTTTCCTCCTCATAAGTGCTTCTTCTTCGTCCGTCGTTGCCATGGCCGGTGAGCAGAGCTCTAGGTCGAGAACTACTCGTAACAAGGGAGCGGCAACCAAGGCTGCGGAAAAAAAGAGGGGGCTCGCCGCCACGCAGAGACCTCGAAAGATCTCTCACGGGCAGGCGATGGCTCCTAGGAGCGCCCTAGCCGTGGAGGCGAACATGCCGAGCCGGCAGAGCTGGAGTCGTTATCCCTCGACGACATGCCCGATCAGCTCAATAAGCACCTCAATAAGCAGAAGGAGTTCATCCAAGGCTTGACGGAGTTGCTGAAGGAGAGCCTCGACGACATGCCCGCTCAGCTCAATCAGCAGGGGAGGTGACCGCCTGCTTGGTGATGCTGCCGAAGAAGAGCATTGCCTCGGAGAAGAAGGCGACCGGTGAAATCCTCCGACTTCAGGAGGACAAGGAGAAGCTCTGCCATGAGATTGACCTGTTGAAGGAGAAGAACGCCGGCTGGAAGAAGCTGCATGAGAATAGTAGGTCCTCGATGAAGATGCTGCAGGCCCTCATCATGGAACAGAAGGAGGAGTTGGCGAAGCTCCGCATTGAGAACCCAGCTGCTGTTAAGGTACGTAATGCAGCCGTGGAACAGATGATGAAGGCTCGCGTCGATAAATCCCGCGTCATGGAAAGAATGAAGAAGATGGCGGAGGAGACGCACAAGGAGATGGAGGTCGTGGAGGCGATGAAGAAGAAGTTACGACTCCGCGGTGAATTAGATCATTTGGGGTGATAATCTTCCTTCTTCTTTTGCTGCTGTGTTTCATCTTTTGCTTCGGGTGTTTTGCCGCACGTGTCACGTTCTCTGCGAGGCATGAATAGAACAATGGTTTTTGTTTTTTGAGGGAATGAATAGAACAATGCTAACAATGAGATGACTAGCAAATTAGATCATTTTTATCGCCATATGGCACTGGGCTGCCGTGTTTCATGCTCCTCCGTTGCAGTACTACTCCAGTGGAAAACTTGAGTATACCGCATGGTTCTTTGCTCCTCCTCGATCAGGTCGTCAGCGCATTTATACGAGCAGTCAAATCACAAGGCCCCGCCTTCCAGCAGTAATGAGCCGTCAAATCACAAAGGCCTTCGCCTCTCGTGAAACCGACCAAGCTAGACTGCCCCGCCCTCTAGCCTTTTAAAAAATGTATACTTTTGTACAACAGTAGTATCGATGGATTGCTCCATGGAGCAAAACTTGAAATTAAAAAAAAGGTGGTACATATAGAGAGCGCTCGTCGCCAAATTATGCATATAGTACTATTAAAAAGGCTAGTCACAATAATGGTGTCTAGCACAACCCACCCCTCAAATAAAACTAAGCACCCTGGAATTCTTTGACAAAACTAAGCACCATGAAATTCTTTGACAACTAAACTGCTGGCTATATGATGTTGGCCATATATATTGTACGTATATAATGTGAATAAACGAGTGGTAGTACTATACCAACTAAAAGATGAAATGTAAGAAATACTAGTATGTACTTACTGAAGAGTTAAAGTAACAAGAAGAAACATAACATAGTTTTGCTGGGGGCTCAGCACAACACACCCCTCAAATTAAATTAAGCACACCTAAAATTAAACTTTGCAACTATTCCGGTAGACACTACATTAGAACCACCATGAGCAACGACACTGCAACCTTACTCGGAGTCCTCGTCCACGTCCTCGACTTCGTCCTTGTCCCTCTTCCTCTTGGCCGATACTTCTTTGCTCGAACCACCAACTTTGATGTTTCTCTTCATCCAACCCTTGTAGATATTGAAACAAAGGTAGCCATCCATTGCAGTGTACTAGATGTGGTCTATATCTAGTACATTCCGCTACCATGCATGACGATGAAACGTGTATGGAGGTTTCTCCAGTTTACCGTACGAAGGATGAACCATGGCTCCTGCTAGGGTCAGCATTGAAGGCTGACGAGAAGACAACAGCCGATTCTTTTGGAGGTCGAAGGTGTTGCCTACAACGAGGCCTATCCAACGCAGGACTTCTTTCTCGTTACCAAAGTCTACAGTAACAAATTTGACTAGGTTGCTCTGGAGGAAGTCCTTAAAATCCTGGCACTCAATGTCGGCATGGCATATGTGGTAGACTAAGCATAAGTCATGCACGCAAACCTGGATCACGGCGGGCTTCTTCCTCTCTTCGTCCTTTAGATCCTTCTCTCATCCCATGACTGTGGTGTACTCAACATCTAGCCCGACGACCCACTCATCATGTGAGTCTTCGAACATGCGTCCGAAGCGAGAAAGGCATCCTTTCACCGTCACGGAAGAACGGGTGTAGATGACGTCGAACTCATCGCTGGTGATGGTTCTAAGCTTGTACTCACCGCCGATCGGGGAGATTTGGGACGCCATGGATTTGGCAGGAGGGTTAGGATTAGTGGAACTGTCGTAATGTGAATGGACGGGACGACTAGGAGCGAACCGCCGTAGTATTAAAGGACGTGCGGGGACGAGTAGGAGCGAACTGCCAGCGTGCGAACGGTAGGGTAGTGGCTTTCCATTCTCCCATGATACGGGCTTCCGAGAGCCCTTGGATCAGAGATCGCATGGTTGCATGGCGTGATTCTAGACCAATGGGTGAATATCCTATCCTGGAGGGTTATTCTGCAAATTTTTAGCAACTTAGCATGCGACCGTTTGATCTCAGATCCAAGGGCTGCCAGTAGCCCGTATCATGGTCGTGCCTACCACGACCGTCGCGTCGCTCACGCGGTCGCGCCCTTGGAGATTTAACATGGTGCGTTAGGCTATCTGATGTTGGAATGTCATACATAGTCATCACTTAGTCACTCATACTACAACAAGGTTGGCTATAAGGTTGGATATAAGTGTATTTTTTTACTCCTCTCTATCTCTTTCTTCGTACTCCCTCCGTCCCATAATATAAGAACGTTTTTGACACTAGTGTAGTGCCAAAAACGTTCTTATATTATCAGTGGGAGTACTAGTATTTATTGCATTTGCCAAGGAGTGACCTCTTCCAATGAAATGGTGTTGCTAAGTTTGCTTCATTTAATTAGCTATAGACTCAAAATTGTCTTTTCACCTAGGTACACATGCTTAGCACCGTTTCTTCCTTGGGTCACCAAACTAGTCTCTCTCTTCTTGATTAACTTGCCACATCAGACTTTATGCCTATGTGGCAAGCTTAAGCACATGTAGGAGCAAGTAAGGTGCCCGTCCGTTGCACGAAAGAGTGAAATGCATTGATCGGGGTGTTGTTTATTTTGACAAAGGATGTGGGGGTCATCTCATGTGCAACCGGGTCGACGTGTCAAGCACGAAATAACAGTGCAGAACAGCAGGGGGGACGCACCCAACTCGTACCGGCCCAGTGTTAGTAATGAGCAATGAGACGTCAAATCACAATGCCGACCTTCCTAGACGGACGAAGAAACCATTATTTCACACTTCGGTTCGACATCATCTCAAACCACGTACTAGTATTGCTTCTGCCTCAAGAGGGACACACGCATTGCCTTGGTACATCATGACACGTGGGACCGCATGACAGGCCATGCTCCCCCGCCGATCGCTGGGTAAAATCACCTCATTTTTACTATACTTCCTCCGGATCGGTTTACTACATGGCATGCACGTCGTTCTAGGTTGAGAATTTAACTGGCTATATATATGTGTGATGAACAGTATGCTAGCCTTTTAAAAAATGTATACTTTTGTACAGTAGTACTCCACTATCGATGGATTGCGCCATGGAGCAAAAATTGAAATTTTAAAAAAGGTGGTACATATAGAGAGCGTTCGTCGCCAAATTATGCATATAGTACTATTAAAAAAGCTAGTACGTGCTTAATTGGGGTGCTAAATTCTATTAAAGAAATACTAGTACAAGTATGTACATACTAAAGAGTTAATGTAACGAGAAGAAACATAACATAGTTCTGCTGGGGGCTCAGCACAACACACCCCTCAAATTAAACTAAGTACACCTGAAATTAAACTATGCAACTAATCCGGTATACACTGCATTAGAAGTTTAGAACCGCCATGAGCAACGACACTGCCACCTTACTTGGAGTCCTCGTCCACGTCCTCGACTTCGTCCTTGTCCCTCTTCCTCTTGGTCGATACTTCTTTGCTTGAACCGCCAACTTGGCTGTTGCTCTTCATCCAACCCTTATAGATATTGAAACAAAGGTTGCCATCCATTGCAGCGTACTGGATGTGGTCTATAACTAGCACATTCCGCTGCCATGCATGACGATGAAACGTGTAATGAGGTTTCTCCAGTTTGCGGTACGAAGGATGAACCATGGCTCCTGCCAGGATCAGCATTGAGGGCTGACGAGAGGGCACCAGCCAATTCTTATGGAGGTCGAAGGGGTTCCCTACAACCAGGCCTATCCGACGCAGGACTTCTTTGTCGTTACCAAAGTCTACAGTAACGAATTTGACTAGGTTGCTCTCGAGGAAGTCCTTAAAATCCTGGCACTCAATGTCGGCATGGCATATGTCGTAGACCAAGCATAAGTCATGCACGCAAACCTGGATCACGGCGGGCTTCTTCCTCACTTCGTCCTTTAGATCCTTCTCTCATCCCATGACTGTGGTGTACTCAACATCTAGCCCGGCGACCCACTCATCATGTGAGTCTTCGAACACGCGTCTGAAGCGAGAAAGGCATCCTTTCACCGTCGCGGAAGAACGGGTGTAGATGACGTCGAACTCATCGCTGGTGATGGTTCTAAGCTTGTACTCACCGCCGATCGGGGAGATTTGGGACACCATGGATTTGGCAGGAGGGTTAGGATTAGTGGAACTGCCGTAATGTGAATGGACGGGACGACTAGGAGCAAACCGTCGTAGTATTAAAGGACATGCGGGGACGAGTAGGAGCGAACTGCCAGCGTGCGAACGGCAGGGTAGTGGCTTTCCATTCTCCCATGATACGGGCTTCCGAGAGCCCTTGGATCTGAGATCGAATGGTTGCATGGCGTGATTCTAGACCTATGGGTGAATATCCTATCCTGGAGGGTTATTCTTAAAATTTTCAGCAACTTAGCATGCGACCGTTTGATCTCAGATCCAAGGGCTGCCAGCAGCCCGTATCATGGTCGCGCCTACCACGACCGTCCCGTCGCTCGCGTGGTCGCGCCCTTGGAGATTTAACACGGTGCGTTAGGCTATCTGATGTTGGCATGTCATACATAGTCATCAGTTAGTCACTCATACTATAACAAGGTTGGCTATAAGTGTATTTTTTTACTCCTCTCTATCTCTTTCTTCGTACTCCCTCCGTCCCATAATATAAGAACGTTTTTGGCACTAGCTAGTGTAGTGTCAAAAACGTTCTTATATAATGGGACACAGGGAGTACTAGTATTTATTGCATTTGCCAAGGAGTGGCCTCTTCCAATGAAATGGTGTTGCTAAGTTTGCTTCATTTAATTAGCTATAGACTCAAAATTGTCTTTTCACCTAGGTACACGCGCTTAGCACCGTTTCTTCCTTGGGTCACCAAACTAGTCTCTCTCTTCTTGATTAACTTGCCACATCAGACTTTATGCCTATGTGGCAAGCTTAAGCACATGTAGGAGCAAGTAGGTACAATACCATCTTAGGCTGTGCACCGTGACCAAGGAGGAGGAGAAAACAGGAAACATTAACGTTTATTTGCTAATTAATAGTATTGCATGCAATGAACTAACCACTGCATGTCGTGTTTGATAGTCTCAAGTCATTAAAAGCATGCACACCCTTTATCTCTTATTGGTTGATATGTCAAGAAACAAGAAACGAGGTAGAAGTTAATGCATCGCGCCTAAGTGTTTTGGGATTATTTGATTTTCGTAAGATGACTTACACACCTAGACGGAGGGTGCACTTTACATGGCATTTTTGCATATGTGGATGAAAGAGAGGCAAGGAAAAAGTGGAGAAGTGGCTCTCATGCAAAAGCCAGCCTCTACTACTACATGGTGGAGCATTGGGAGAGGCACCTGTGTGGAGGTGGTCAAGAATCGGGAGACTCACGCCGGTCGTAGCACCGCAGTTAAAATGATAATGGCAAGTCAAATCACGGGGCCCCACCTGTCCAGCAGTAACTCGCTGTCAAATCACACGGCCCTACGTTTGCAGCAGCCTACTCCCTCGTCTTCTCGCGTCTCTGTCGAACCGACTAGGCGGAACTGTCCCGCCGCCTACCGGGCAGGAAAAGCCCCACCCTCGACTTTTAAATTGTATACAGTATACTAATTTTGTATCCATGGATTGCGCCCGTGCCATGGAGCAAAGCGTCTAGAAAATGGCAGTACACATGTACGAAGTATACAGCACGCACGTCGCGTTCGTGTCGCACCCCAGACGGTAGGTCGGTCTGGCACGCTGCTCTCCGAATGGAACGTGCGTCATATTGCGTTCACACACACATGTGGAACGGCAATTGAGAACCGACCATAGGCACACTCCCCGGCCCCGCAAGTCGGGTGACTTAATAGAAGAGGGAGATGAGCGATAGTACTAGAGAAGTGTTGTACTACGTTGGTGCCTGGACGATCCCTGCAAGGCACGGAAGATCAGTTCATCCATGCATGTGACCAGACTCCAGCAGACACGCCTGGATTGGCTATCGTCTACATATCGTGCAGGCTGTGTTCTACATGGCTGTAGTTGTGGTGAGAAATCTAAAAAAAGGTTTCTTGTCATCTCGCAAAATTATGTGTCATGTGCTTCGGATCACTGCGAGGGTTAAACAGCGACAACTGAGTTGGGCTAGTCATTGGGGGCACATGCACGAACAGTGACTACTCGGCTGCCATCTAGGTCAAGCCGGCTATGTTAATTAGGACATCTATCGACGGACCCTTCTCTACGAGTTTATCTTCAATTTGAGCTTTGTTCCTCGTCTAGTTTGTCCCTCGGGATTCATGTTGTCTCCTTTGGGTAGTGAGGTTATGATTTCTTGTCATGTGGCATTTTTTCGTCTTATATGTTATAATCCGGCGCTTCAGATCAAAATGACAACAACTGCGCCTTCGGGCTACGTGCATGAAGACTTCTCGACAGTCATTGACGAGGTCAATACGGCTCCGGTAGACAAAAGAAAACTAATTACTACTCCACTATATAGGCAGGAGCCTCCGCGCTTGCTTGCTAGTGTTGCTCTCTTCACACCGTCTCGGCCTCTCCAGATCTAAACACGACAGCGATGGCCACTCTCTCTCTCTCTCTGCTCACCACTGGTCACAGATCCAGCCAAATCCTCTTGTCGGGGAAGGTGAGAAGGTGCAATGTTCACGCGGTCGTCCTCGGCGACGGCTCTTACCCACTGCTAGGCGCATCCCGATTAGCCTGCCTTACCGTTTTCTCCCAAGCACCGCTGGCGAGGGAGGGCCTCCGACCCCTTCTTCCTCGCTGCCGTAGTGTGGGCAGATCCGGCCTCCCGCCGCCCACCTAGCGACATCCTGGCGACCATCAGGTATAACTTCCTTCGAAACCGGCCTTCCTCTACTTCCTGAGCTCCTGACGTCGCTGCATTTGTAAATTTTACTATTTCTTAGGCCCCCTCGTAGATAGGATCGATCAGCTGTTCGAAAACCACCTAATTTTTTTATGTTGAAGAGGTAAAACTAGTTCATGCACTCGAATCTAGTACTACTTGGTTCAAACAAGGAAGAAAGGGGGTGGGGGTGGGGGAGGATTTGTTACCTGAATCTAGGACTTGGTCGAAAGAGGAAATAATGGGGGGCAAAAAGTAGCAAAGACTGGCTATCCAACTGGTCTCCAGGTCTAATAGGGAAATAAAGGGAAATGCAGTACAAACTCAATATAAACTCGATCTATTGGTTGAGAAAGGAAAGAAAGTGGGTACTGGGGGACAACTCAACAGAGTAAGTCCAACACTAGATTTGCTAGCCTCACACAGTATAAGGTGGCTATACCGAACAAAAATGGGACCAACCTAGATATCCTGTTCTGATGTTTGTTGCCCCGAGCCACTCTTATGTAATGCCACTGGTAAAATGTAGCAGTCACACTATTAAAAGTAAGTACACGTTAAACCAATGTTGTTTTCAATGTAATGCCTCCAGTAATATGAATCAATGGCACTTCTTTACATGTCCTGCTAAAATTTCCTATTAAGATAAGTTGGTTCTTTTTGTTAGAAATGCAACTGTCCTGGTCCGCCTACTCTCCCGTGCCCAAAGTAATGTCGTATTTAACGGTTGTCATAGTTAATCCTGATGCCCACACTAATATCTAGCAATGCCACTGCTTTTGAAATTTCTACTGTCCTTGTAGGATTGCCATTCAGATAAGGAACATGCTTCTTTTCATTTGATGTATGTTTCATCACTTGTTACTTGTTAGTCACCCTCCTTTCCACCTTTTTTGTGCAAACAGAGATATACATTTCACGCTCGATCTTAGTTGAACTGCACAAATGATATCCAAATTCTAGTTGAGCATTCCAGGAGCTTCACAACCAACCTTGATGTTGCTCAATTTTATTGCAACTAATGAAGAAGAAGCTCTGTGGGTTTCATTTTCTGATGGAAATGGAACCGGGGTTGGAGCCCTTTTCTTAAATTTTTTTGAAGAAGAAGCTGCTAGCTCACGGGACATTGCTTCATTTTAGGTGAACTGTACCAAAAGGTCCCATGAATTGAATCATCCATGTTCGTGACTGAAAGAGCCAGCTTCAGCATCCCAGTCTAAGCACCCCCGGCCTCCATCCTTGCGACGCACGGTACACCTTGTTTGCCACCTGCTCGACCCTAGTGTCACTGATAAAATGAAGTAATAATACAGTTAAAATAGAGCGAGTGTCATCTCTATCATTTCATTTCCAATGTAGATAAAGAAAGTGCTTCTCTTTGTTAAAGTATGTTTCATCAACTAGTCCCATTGTTAATGTTTAAGCGTTTCTGCAAACTGGGGTGCTTAATTTTAGTTGATATGTACAAAAATAGATATTTGAATGTCTCAAGGCGCCTCCTTGTACTATTGCTGTACACTGATGTTTATCACTGGCAGAAGGTGTATCTGGGAGACTTGGGACGATGTCCAGTATGAGGCGTACCGTATGAGGCGTCGCAGGGCCCATCTCGCCCTCGCAGCATGGCATACTATGATACTATCGCAATATTTTCTTCTATTTATTTTGTGTGTTTCATCAACTAGTGCCACTATAATGTAATCACGCTTTTTCATTATCTGTGCAAACAGGGTTATTCAGCTGCATTTTGGTGGAACTGCACAAATGTACGTATGGAACCGGCATATATGCAGAGTGCGAGGTGTGCCAAGTAAAAACTACTGACACCAACCATGCTGCATGCACGCATTGGCATCCACCACAACCAGTGGGATGTGTGGTGCTCTCTGTGGATGGATCTTTCTCGGCAGCAAATCCTCTAACCAAATACTAGTAGCTTATATTGGCAGTTTTCTAGGGAGTACTCTTTTCTGAAAGAAGCACCAATCTATTTTTCTTTATTTGTACACTGTGTCACAACTTTGACCCAAAGGTCCAGAGCTATTTTAGGGTGATTGGCGTAGTACTCGGAGACTGATTGTAAGCATGATTTTCATTAGCTGTCACACTGATGGTAAGCATGAGCAGGTGGAAGATTAGGTTAGTGCGAAGCTTACCTTAAACCCTACCGCCACCATTGAAATGAGGCGAGCGTCGAGGGAACAGTGGAGAACGTCGGGGAAGCGACGTCGCGCCATTCGGCCTCCTCTTGCAGTGGGAGAACGAATACTCCTGTGGCTCCGGCTGGCTCTGTACCCTCACGAACGGCACACCATACTCGATCGATTTGTTATCCTCTGGGTGCTCGACCTTCGACCTGTACGCCCACCACCTCCGCCTGACTGTCACCTCGGGCGAATCTGTCTGCTCCATCGCCCATAGGAGATACTCGATGAACTCGGAGGACTGCGGCGTGACTGCCGCTGAGGAGTACATGTACATCGCCGCCCTCATCGCCGTTATCTCGCTCTTTCGCATACATTGCCACATGGCCCGCACCATCCTCGAAATATCCCACTCATTGTCAAACCAACTAAGTATCTCCTTCAACCTGGCTAACTTTGCCTGGTCGCCGCCGGCGATCTGCCTGATTCGCTGCTGCATCCTCTCCATAGATGTCGTTCTGAGTGGTCCGGTGCTAGCTTTGGAAGATGGGAGGAGATACGGTGGTCTTGCAATAGAGAAGAGGGAGAGGAGAGGAGGTGGTTTCGGAATGGAGATGATGGAGAGGAGAGGAGGTGGTTTTGCAATGGAGAGAAGATCAGAAGAGGGGGAGGCGAGACGGTGGTTTTAGAATGGAGATGATGGAGAGGAGAGGAGGTGGTTTTGGAATGGAGATTATGGAGAGGAGAGGAGGTGGTTTTGCAATGGAGAAGATCAGAAGAGGGAGAGGCGAGACAGTGGTTTTGGAATGGAGATGATGGAGAGGAGAGGAGGTGGTTTTGCAATGGAGAAGAGGGAGAGGAGCGTGCGGCAGCGATTTAGGATTGGGCGAGAGGGCCGGTGCGCTGTGACTGGATCAAAATCAAAATCAATTTACCCTTCAATTAAGAAAGCGACCCCACATTAACTAGTCTCCCTTTTATTCTGGGTCATAATTGACCATGATTTTCGCACATAAAATATATGTAATACGTTGCAAAAATAATATAATTTGAAAGTACATTCAGATACGAACCAAACGATACAATTTTTGGTGGCATGCATTCACATTTTGCTTGTCACATACAATACGTGGTCAAACTTTAACCCAAAATACGCAAAACAACAAAAAAATACTTCCAAGACCAGCGCCGCTCTTCCGCTCTTCTCCTATTCCAATCTAAATCCACCACCTCTCCTCTCCTATTCCAATCTAAATCCAGCGCCGCTCCTCTCCTCTTCCATTTCAAAACCACCGCCCCTCCTCTCCTGTTCCAGTCCAAAACCAGTGTCGCTCCTCTCCCGTT
The DNA here is from genome assembly GCF_002162155.2 of Triticum dicoccoides. Classification (NCBI taxonomy): domain Eukaryota; kingdom Viridiplantae; phylum Streptophyta; class Magnoliopsida; order Poales; family Poaceae; genus Triticum; species Triticum dicoccoides. The sequence goes on from NC_041381.1 coordinate 343,872,784, forward strand.
CTAATCCAAAACCAGCGCCGCTCCTCTCCTCTTCCATTCAAAAACCACCGCCGGTGAGTGAAGGTGCTGTGGAGAAGTAGATCGATGGAGGAGTACAACCGATACATGAGGATTGCAGACGGCGACCCTGTGAAGCTAGCTAGGATGTTGGAGATACAGTCTTGGTTTGACAACAAGGACCAACTAGTGGCGACGGCGACATCCATGGCCAAATATCTGCAACAGAGCGAAAAGGCGGCGATACTCCCGGAGGGAGTGGCACTGGAGTACATAGAGCTGCTCCTCTGGGCCATGGAGGAAACAGATTCACCGAATCCGATCGTGAGGGAGCGGTGGTGGGAGTATCGATCCCAGATGGAGCATCCACCAGAGATTGAAGGATCGAGCATCTATAGGGTGCCGTTTGTGAGGGTGTCCTGCCAGAGTGAGCCGGTGTTGTCTTCGTCGACCAAACCCAACTGCAAGAGGAGAAAAGCAGTTGGCCCGACGACGCTTCCCTGCCATCGTCTCCCTCGCCGTTCACATCGTCTCACGGGGCGGCTGTCTGCCGCCGAGGAATAGGAGGGGACTGCCCCGCAGCCCAATAGTCGGGCAGGTTGTGAATTGTCAGGAGGAGCTTAGGGTTGTCAGTATTTGCGGGTTGTGAATTGTGTTTTGTGTTGTGTATTTTGAGAGTACTTTCAGATATGAATGTCTTTTGAATTTCAGATTTGCAGTATTGAGCATATGAAGAATTTTATGAATTCTAGAGATCTATTTTTAGCACTTAAAAAATGTAGTTTCATAGGAGTATAAAAGTGGAGACGAGAAGAAACTGCAAGTTTCAGTTTCAGATAAGAAACTGCAACTTTCAGAGGAAGAGCATTTATATTAACACGGCCTTTTCAAACAGGGTTAACATCATGTTGGATGTTTTATTTGTGGTCGAAAATGGACTACCAGCCAGTTAACATCATGCTGATCAACATTCATGCATAGCACATCTATGATGCACAGTCAAAATGCCCACACAATGTTGAGTGTGCGAAACAAAGAGAAAACGAGGGATGGAGTTTTGGCAAGTGTTGGACGTGGTTTTGGGCTGCCCCGTCTAGGCTTTCATTTTTAACATGCGCAGCCCACGACCTCGGATGGGAGGGCCTGTTTGTATTTTCTTAGGGCCGTCATGTATCGACCGGCCTATGGACCTCCCATCCGAGGTTTTATTTTTGGAAGCCCAATTTATGTAATTGTTTTTGAAGAAAATGCAGCGGTCTGTTCTATTTTTCTATATAAGAATAGGAACGCCAGGTACAACTTATGTTTCCCTTTTAACTATATTATATATATTTAAATTATTTTATATGTTATTATATATTATTTTTATTGTCATCATATATTTAACATATACTTATATATGTAAGAAAACAATATCCCACATCTTATTAACTTATAAAAATAATTTCTTAACAAATAAAATCCTGGATTGTTTTGGCACGAAAATCCTAGTGATTGTGTACAAAAGCTTGGTAAGATTTAAGGACGAATGTAACAATATCACTTATTATTTAAATATATTTATAACAAAATGCTCAGCCCTTTTTTATTTTTTGATAACATTGCTGGCCCAACCCAACATTATAATTAGAATCAGCCCAGCAAAATCGTGTATCTAGATAAAGTGCAAATGGCCTGTAATTTTTTAGGAAATAAAATAAATGGGCCGCATGAAAGCTACATTAATTGTTCACCCAACCCGGCTAATGGCTGTAATTCAAAAAAAGAGATCAAATTGACTGTAAATTCTACCGCGGAAAAAAAAGACTATAAATTCTGAAAAATGGGTTGAATACGTGCCACATTTTTGGAGGCTGAAATGTGGGCCAATAGGTCGAAGCCAATGCGAGTCGTTGTAAATTTAGTCAACAAACGATTCTGACATGTTAGCCGTTGGATTTACATCCAACAACCGGCATCCATCTTCAATCTCTCGTCTTCTTCCTCCAGCGCCGCCGGGACCACCTCCCGCCTCCTGCTGCTAGCAGCTCTGCTTAGCACGCTTCGCTATGAAGCGCTACTCCACCTTTGGCCATGTCATCCCTCCAACCCTTCACACCTCCTGTTCTTCTCCACCGACTGTCGAACCACACCGCACTAAAACCAGTAAACCCTCGTACACCTCTCCGTCTGCGACTCTACTCCCGCGTCTTCCCATCTCCGGCTCGTTGCTGTCCGGAGCCTCGCCGTCGTGATGCGCTCGGCGCGGCGTGGTCAACGTGGTCAACGAACGACACCATCGGAAGTAGGCTGTGCGTGGAGAGGCTGACAGTTGGGTTCACGGCCGCACACAAGGAAATGCCTCCTTATTACGCGCAAAATAATGATTCCTCCACCTGACATCTGGGACCCACCAGAAGAGCCTCTGTATTTCGCAAAAAAAACGTGCCCCCCGCTGACTTGTCAGACCCACCAGCTATCTTCGCATGCAAGGAAGTGCCTCCTTATTACGCACAAAAAAATGAATACTCCCCCTGCCAGGTGGAACCCAGCATACTGGGAGGCTGACTTGTGGGCCTACCATGTCGACGGGGACGGAGGGCTTTGTCAACTTAGTCAATATGAATGATTCTAGCTCCTGTTACCGTATGATGTTCATCCAACGGTTGTAGTGCTTCTTCAACCTCTAGTCTTCTTGCTCCAGCCGCCCAAACCAGCATCGGTCGTGCCGCGTGCTCCTGCCTCCCGTGGCCGGCTGTGATGCCGCGGAGGCCTCACCGCCCCCTACTACTCCCACCGTTGGCCAGGCCATCCCTCTACTCACCCACACCCCTGTTAATCTACGGCGACAATACCCTCACACCGCAGCCGAACCAGCGAACCCCCGTACTCCTCTTCGCGTGGGCATCCACTGCTACGTCTTCCCCGGCTCCGAGTCGTCCCCTTCCTAGGCCTCGCCGTTGTCCACCGCCGTGGTGCTCCCGGCGCGGCGTGGTCAACGTGGTCAAGGAACGACTTCCATCGGACGTGGATTGTACGTGGAGAGGCTGACAGCTGGGTCCACGGCCGCAGCAAGGAAGTGCCTCCTTATTACGCGCAAAATAATTATTCCTCCACCTGACAGCGGGGACCCACCAGACGGGCCACCGTATTTTGCAAAAAAAACGTTTTCCCCTGACTGCTGGGACCCACCAGCTACACCTTCGCACGCAAGGAAGTGCGTCCGAAAAAAAAACGATTCGCCCCCCCTGACTGCTGGGACCCACCAGCTACATCTTCGCACGCAAGGAAGTGCGTCCGGGAAAAAACGATTCGCCCCCCTGACAGCTGGGACCCACCAGCTCCATCTTCACACGCAAAGGAAGTGCGTCCGGGCAAAAAAATTGATTCGCCCCTCTGACTACTGGGACCCACCAGCTACATTTTCGCACGCAAGGAACTGCCTGACAGTCGGGACCCACCTGGTCGAAGCGTACGTAGCATTGTCATTTTGGTCGCGAACTTGTATGTACATATATACTGGCCGATGTAGAGGCGCGCACATGTCATAGTAGAGGCACGTACGTGTCATAGTAGAGGCGCGCACGTAGCATGTACACGTATATACGACGACCAGGGTGCAAGAAAGAAAATACAGCCATGTATGTGTACATACGGGCGGGGTCTCCAACGCCTAGTCACGCATACGTACGGCGAGGGCTCGTGTTCATGGGGAGGCAATGGAATGCGTCGTGTTCATGGGGAGGCAACGGAATGCATAGTGTTCATGGGGAGGCAACGGAATGCGTCATGTTCATGGGGAGGCAACGGAATGCGTCGTGTTCATCGGGAGGCAACGGAATGTGTCGTGTTCATAGGGAGGCAACGGAACGCGTGGGAGCCAACTGGCTTGGACGGAACAGGCGATGGAAACAGGGCCTGGTGCATCGCAAAATGGAGGAAACGGACATCCTACGGTCGAAACGGGGTCCTGTTGATCGGGAGGTGTGTGGCGTACCGCAAAACGGAGGAAACGGACCTCCTACGGTCGAAACGGGGGTCCTGTTGATCGGGAGGGGTGTGGCGTACCGCAAAACAGACAAAACGGACTTGTGTTGGAGCGCT